>NC_050485.2:31412555-31692101 GCF_012460135.2 Molothrus ater | reverse complement strand
GCAGTTGACATGCAAGAGAAGATTTCTATTTCTTGTGATTAAAGTACCAGAAGAGGACCCTCTAATAATGTTGGAATAGCTGATTGTGTTGTTGTTTCCCTGTTTGGCACATAAAATATAAAATTAATTCATATATTCAGGTACCCTACTATACATTCTGAACTTTGCTGAACATCCTTACAGCAATGTGCACTGTAAAAACATTATTTCCCAGAAAGTCTGATGTTGAAAAGTCTGAGTCTAGTAATTTCTGTTCTCAAGATAAGAATCTGTAATCTTCATGTGATATTCAGTGCCCACAATTTTGACCTAGAAAACTACTCACAATCAATGCAGAATAACAGAATTAAATACAACCTGTACAACATTAAGTACGTGAAGGTTCAAGTCGGCACATTATTTAAGCTGAAATCTGGCTATAACATCATTAGTCGTGTTTAGTGAAAGTTTTGAAACCTTTATAGCTATCACACTCAACCTGGGACCTTGAAAATGCCAAGTATTTGTATCCTTCCACAGCTTATTCCTTTGGAGATGGATAAGGGCTGTAAGGGAATGCTCTGTTAGCAGAGGCAGGAAATGCAAGTGCAAATATCCTTCAGGAGAGAGGGAGACAACCCACAATCACCAGGACACTTCCAGTCCCTGCAGGTCCCAGGTAGCTTTCAATTTGTGCTGGTTTTCAAAGCAAATTCTCTCGGTTTGAATCTTCATATCCTCCCGTTTTTGCCCACTTTGTTGAAACGTTCAGCCCTACCTCTCTGACAGTGCCACAGCGAGTGTACGGAATGTCGAATGACACGGAATTTGATGTGATGTTGGGTCTGCAAATGGGGTCATTCAGGGTCAGGTTCCAAGCAGAGTAGCCGTGGTACTGAAGGAAGTATCTGCTCACAACCACGTGCATGTAGTCTGGCAAACACAGCAGTGCTAGTGGATGGCAAAGAAAATATGTCACAAGCTCAGTGAAGTGACCAAAAAAGGTTGTAAGCAGTGGATTAAATAAACACCAACTTTTGCAGAAGCAGCTGATATGGCAGAAGGAGTTGAGAATCCAAACCATGGACTTGAACCTCCACAAAAGTGCCACAGAGCTAATTTAATTTTTACATATCTAATTTAAAACACTAACAAGATTAACAACCAGCGAACTAGAAAATAATTGAAAAAGCATGTTTCTGCTTTAAAGATGAACTTACTGGTGCTGTCATCAGCAGGAGTGGAGTGATAGTTGGCCTGAAACCCTCTGTATGTGTATCGGGAGTTGCTGTGGAAGCGGACGCTCAGCAGGTTGGAGGACGATGTGTACGTGGGGTAATAACCAGAACAAATCTTGCCAAGGAGAGGAGAGCTGTGCAGGGGCCCATCGTAGATTTCCACATAGTCAGAGAGGCATCTGCCACCTTCCATCCTGGCAAGCAACGTAACTATTAAGCTTTATGCTTTGTTTTTGTGTTCTTTGGTTTTTGTTTGCTTGTTCGTTTGGGTTTTTAGTCAGATTAGCTCTTTGTAGCAGAAGAATACACTTGATTGGTCTGACTGTCAAATCTTTGGAACAGAATGTACAGCCTCCAATTTCTGTCTCAGTAGATACTAACCACGTTTTTGACTAAAAATGAACATATTTTCCCTCTCCAGATATACCAAAAGCTTTGATGAAGATCCTTGAAATCAAGTAGGTCTTTGCTTAGTAAGTCCAAGTTGTCAGTCCTGTATGTTCACCTTCCCAAGTAATAAATTCTTACTTACTGAATATCTGTAAATACAAGCGTGACACGGAAGTTGCTTTCTACTTGTATTTCCCACACACAGTCAGCATTGTTTGGATAATTTCTGGGGTAAAATGGGCTCTGTAAGGTACCAGATGAAGAGAAGAGCGAACCACCACAAGAATAATCTTCTGCAGAGAAAAATACAAGAGGAAAAAGATATTTATGCACCTTTAGGGTTGCGTTTGGAGTACATCTGTGTGAAGTTTATGTCTAAACGTAGAGATAGTGACTTCTATCAGCTTCAGGGGCCTCCATTAGGTTCATATACATCTGAAAGCAGGTTAAGAGATGCTAACCATGCTGAATAGATTTTATAATGCTTATCTGCAGTGCCTGGAGATAAGTGCCACTGGAGCAGGACGCAAATATTTTCCACAGCACTGGACAGTTTTGAGGCCGGAATTGTGGAGATCAGCTGTTCCTAGAAAGCTGAACCCCCTATTACAATTGCTAATGACCAAAGGGAGGAAGAAAAAAATAAAATAATTTTGTTTTTAAAAGGAAAAAAGTTTATAAATATCCAATTCATAAACTTACTCAAGTCCTCCAAACCTACCTGGGGTTGGTGACGCAGTAGAAGTAATGGGAGCTGTAGGAGAGAGCAGCAGGTGATAAGAAATACGAAATACACTCAGCATTTTGCCTAAGAGAAACAGTCCCGTGGGGGTCACCCCTCCCCAGAAGGGCTCCTGAAGGGACACTGCAACACCAGACCCACAATCACTGCCTGGACACACGGCGGGTCCCTGTGTGGCTCCAAGCCCTCCCTCTCCACCCACCAGCCCAGGGGGCAGCCGGTGTTCTGCACGTGCAACAGCTCCCACCAAGGCAGGGCCTTGATCTCCTCTGTTAATGGTCAGCAGGGTGGGATGGAGTGGACCCTCAGCATGTTTGGGACCCCCAGCATGTTTGTGGTGACACCAAACTGGGAGGAGGGGATGGTCAAGCAGAAAGTGCTGCTGCCATTCAGAGGGAGCCTGGCACTGCAGACAGAGCAGCAGCCAGCCTCAGCTGCCAAAAGGAGTTCTTTGCACTGTGGCTGAACACATCAGCTCTCTTTACTTTGGAAAAACAAGAGGTAGCCTTTGGCCTCTGCAGCATTGAGTGTGCCTGGGCTGAGCAGCTCTTCTGCCTACAGCACAGAACAGGAAAATTGATGGTAGCTCAGTGGCAGCACTGGGGGAGGTGAAGAGAGTCCCATTCCTGCCCACCAGGCATCGAAACAGTGTCTGGCAGCAGCTTCATGGCCATCCTCCCCTTAAAACCACCCCTGAGCCAGGAGGCCTCTAGGTGGGACCAGAGTGTCTGGATGCACACAAGGCGTTGAGAACCACCAGAAGCTCTTTGTGATTGAGCTTGAGCCCCTGCCCTGACGAGGATTAAAGGACAGTTCCGGTCTTACCCACGGTGGCATTGAAGGCAAGAAATGAGGAGTAGTAGGCATGGAAGCCCCTCCTGGTGACGCTGCCGTCGCTGCGGAACAGGATGGTGAGCTGGTTCCCAGAGGAGTTGAAGACACGGTGGTCGTTCCAGCAAACACGGCCCAGCAGCCAGCTCTGGGGGGAGCCTCCATCAAACACCTCGATGGCATCGTAGGAGCAGCTGCTGCCCTCCAGCCTGCAGGGAGGAGATGTGGCCTCAGCTCTCCTCACAGAGAGCAGCATGTGGGAAAGGCATTTTGCGCTGTTCTTGTGGGCCAGAGAAGGCCTCCTGAAGATAAGGAAAGCCCCGTATCTCTCTGGAGGAAGACACCAAGGTTGTCACCTGTTGGAACCCAGGAAAGTCCTCTGGCTGCCCTGGAGGGCTCGAGCCCCTGCCCAGGGGGCTCAGAGACCTTGGCACAGAGCCCAAGACCCCTGTGCCTTTGATTTAGCCCTTGGAAAAAACAATTACCAACCGTATATGAAGAGTTACAAGCCACAAAAGTTTAAGTAGAATGACAGTCAATTTATCATGGGGTGAAAAATAGATTTTGGGGTTTTTAGAATGGGGATTCAGGGAGCAAGATGGGGGAATCTGGGCATGTCCAGACATTCTCCTCCTTCTCCTTGGCCTCCATCTTCTGGTGTGATGTTGGCACTTTTAGATTGGTTTAGAGTAGAAGCTCACTGTCTAACATAGGTGATAGGTATTGGGAAGTAATTGTAAATACTGTGCACATAGGTTTAGTACAAAAAGATAACACTGTCCCTGGGGGCAGGCAGAGAGCCTGGAACTGTCCTGCCGAGTGGACCTCGGCTGGACAGGAGAAAAAATTTACAGGTAAGATACAATAAACAACCTTGAGACCAAGAAATGAAGAGCTCTAACTCCTTCTTCCACCGCCAGGCTGGGAAAAGAGACTTTCTAACATTCTCAGGGCCACAGTGACCAGCTAGAAAACCTGAGAGTCACCGTGACAATGTGATGAAAGGGAGAAAGTTAAAAGATACAGATTCTAGCTGGCTCACAGAATGACGTGGCTTCTTGTTCACCTATTGAGAACTTTGTTTCTTCTTATGACCAATGGGCAGTGACTGTGTCCATTAAGTGAATATAAATATCTTGAAAAACTATAAAAGCAACATGTTGCTATAATAAATCTCTCTTATACACCCTTCTGATGGAGTCTTGGTGCTTTGCGCCATGTCGCGCTCTGTAGCGACAGCAGCAGGCACAAAATCCCCAAGGATTTTTCCTGGGGAAGGCAGCGAGAACCCCAAAGGAGAAAACAATTCTTATCTCTAGTTGCTGCTCCTGTTTTTGCACATGTGGAATGTGTTATGGAAATTGTTTAAAACCAAGTGATTTGGTTAAATGAACACGGGTGAAAGTTGTTTTGAGTGATTAGCCAAATCACTCAAAGCTGTGTCCTGGCTGTCTCAGACAGTCATGGGTTTTTCTTTAGTATTCTTTAGTATAGTATCTCTTTAGTATAATATCTTTAGTAGTATAGTATCTTTAGTATCTCTTTAGTTACAATATAGTATTAGTGTAATATAGTACAGTTTTAATGAAGCAATTTGTTCAGCATTCTGAATCATGGAGTCAGAGCACGTTATTCCCTGTCTGGGGGATTGCCTGTTTCTACTATAAGAGGAGGATCTGTCTGAGCACAGCTGCAGGGTGCAGCAGCCCTATTCCCACCTCACCCCAGTGCTGGGGCAGAGGCTGCCAAGGTCCCACAGTGGGGACAAAGCCACCCCAGAGCCTGGCTGGACTCACTCCACATCTGTAAACCGGAGCTGCATCCTGCGGGCCGGGTCCCACAGCCAGATGCGCCACACGCAGTAGGAGTTGTCGGGGTAGGAGTTGGGGTATCCCGGGCTCTGGAGGGTGCCAGACAATCCCTGCAGTAAGCCACCACAGGAGAAGTTCCCTGAGGAAAAGAGCAGAGCCCAGGCAAGGGCAGAGAGGTCTTATCCCACTGCCAGAATCCATCAGAGAAGGACATGGCCCCACCAAGGAGGCTCTGCCACAGCCCCACAGAGACCCTCCCTGCCAGGCACCCCAAAACATCACCCCTGCATCCCCCCAGCCCAGCTCATAGAGTAACCCAGGTCCATGGGGTTGGCTGTCCAGTGGGACACCTGGGGAAGGAGAAAATCAGACCCCTTAACTCCTCTGGACCTAAATGTGGTCAGCGACAGAGGGGAAGTTGAGCTGGAGGCACCCGGTGCTACAGGAAGAAATCAGCAGTGTTACTCCCAGCATTTTTCCTAAGAGATAAAACCTGCTGGGAGTCAACCCTCTCCAGAAGCCAGGCTCTTTCCTGGGGTGCCCCACATGGACACAAACTGAAACACAGGGGATTTCCTCTGAACATCAGGAGACACTTTTCCCCTGCAAGGGTGACTGAGCACAGACACAGTTTGCCCACAGAGGTGGCAAAGAGCCAAAAGCTCTCTGGATATGGTCTTGGGAAGCCAGCTCTGGCTGATCCTGCTTTAGCCAGGGGTAGGACCAGATGTACTCCAGAGATCCCTTCCAACCTCATCATCCTGTGGTTCTGTGATGCATTATGGAGGGCAGAAGCCAGTCCAACCCCACAGCTCCTCTGGACATACCTGTTGTATTCCATGGTGTGGGAACATCAGTCTGGAGACAGCTGGTGCTGCAGGGAAGAGCAGCAGGTGAGCAAGCAGTGTTTTGCCCAAGAGGATCATCCTTCTGGGAGTCCCCCCTCTCCAATGGGATCCCCACTGAACCCCAATGAAAGCCAAACCCGCAGTCAGCCCTGCAGTGTGGCAGGACTGAGATGGCTGCAGTGCCAACTGCACCAGCACTTGCCCAAGGGCATCCTCTCTGCAGCACCATGAAGACCAGTGCCAAACCTCTCCCACAACAAGAAGTGGCTGCTCAGTCCCAAATGATCCCAAGCAATCCCACATCTCCCTGAATGTTAGTGACATTAGCCAGGATCTGTAAGTGCAGCTTACACAGAGCATCCCAGAGAAAGAAAACCCCATGGAAAACCCATATATGAACAGAAATCTCTGGTTACCTGTTGTTGGAGTCACTGTTATTCCTGAGTCTGGAAGGAGAAAATCAGAGGATGTGAGGCACTAGAACTGCTTGGCTTGCCCTACGTGTATTTAATTTCATGGAAAGTTATGGAGGGACCCACAGGGAGGATGGCCTGACTAAAAACCATCCCTCTCCTCACACCCTGCTCTGTGCAGGAGTGACGCCCAAACCCCAGATTTCCCAGCTACAGTCTGGGATTGATGCTCCCTCTGAAATCAGGCACGTGGACCCACAACCTGCTGCTGCCCTGAGCACGGAGCAAGGGCTGGGCAGCCTTCACCCCACCTCCATCCAGACTGATTTTCTTCAAGAAAATGGCACCAAAATAGACACCCACCTGAGCAGACAACAGAAGCATCTCCATGGTAACAAGAGCCATGCAGGTATTTGTAGGGGCAGTGCCACAGGAAGTTCTCATCGCCCATGCAGTCCATCTCGGTGAACACGTAGGAGTACGAGTGGCTTGGAGGGAAGGGGTACATGACTGCCAGAGGGAAGCCACAGCCCAGCTGCCTGCACACCACCTGGGCGTCCTGCATGTCCCACAGGTAGCCACACACCTTCTCCCAGAGTCCAAAGTAGTAGATCTCCACATTGCCTGCGCACCCGTTGGGCCGCCGCTCAGCCTCAGGTGGATCTCTTGGGGAGACACAAACCCCTCGGTCAGGCCACTGCTCTGGCTCCAGGGAATGACATGCCACAGCCTCCCTGGGCATGGCTGCATCCACCTGCAGCGCAGCCCACGGCTGGAAGGCCCTGCTCAGCTCCCACGCTGTGGGATGGAGAGGTTGGGGCAGGCACGTCGCATCCCTCTGCCCTTCTGTCACAGGGCTGTGACAAGAACCATAGCAGACAAACTCACCATCAGCGATGATTGGAACTGTGGAGGAGAACAAGCAGAGGAAAAAAAACACACAGAGAGCAAGAGAATTAGGGCAAAATTCTTTGGGAGTTGTGAGTGCTTTCTACCCTTCCTCTAGTGAGTGAAGATCCCACTGAAGGGCACAAGTGACAGAAGACATTTTTCATTCTAACGAGGAGGCTGGTTGCTGGAAGGCAAAGCCATCCCCAAATTCCACCCTCCCAGATAATTTACTTTTCCTGTACATTCCCCATCCCCACCCTAAAGAAAATGTGAGCTTTTAAATAATTTTTATTTCTTCAAACCATAAATACTGCGACAAAACCATAAATCTATCACTATTATATAAAGTAACAGTCTGATAAATTCTACTTACTAGTTGTGGACTCAGTTGTTGTGGGAGGTCTTGTTGTCACTAGAGAAGAAAAAGGTAAGATGGCAGATGTGAAGGTCAACAAGGCAAATTTAACATGAAACTTCCTCACACCCTGTTTCAGTCTGGAGCAATTTGCAGCCAACAAACTTGAGATCCAGGAGATTTCTGTTGATTTTAGTCAACCTCAGCAGAGTTTTCTCCCATGAACCATCAACACTCTCTGTGAGCCCAGCAGAACCTGCAAGTGGCCCAGGGAGTGCCCTGAAGTGGGACCAGTTTTCTCAGGTCCCCCAGCCCCTGAGCTGGAAGAGAGGGACAGGGAGCAGAATGAATCCCCCAAATCCAGGAGGAAACCTGTAACCACTTGGATATTCACAGATCTGTGGGGATCCACTCAAGGGAGCTGGGGGGACTCAGCCTGCAGGAAAGAAGGCTCGGGGGGGACCTTATTGCTCCCCACAGCTACACTGAAAGGAGGTGGCAGCCAGCTGGGGTCAGTCCTTTCTCCCCATAACAGGGCATAGCCTCAAGCCAGAATGGAGATAAGGGGAAACCTCCTCCTGGAAAGAGCAGGCTGTCCAGGGCACTGGTGGAGTGGCCATCCCTTGAGGGGATTTAAAAGACATGCAAATGTGGCACATGCAGACGTGTAAATGTGTGGGGCTGCTGGGTTCATGGTTGAACTGATGTTCTTAAAGGTCTTTTTCAGCTGGAACAATGCTTCCATTCTGTCTGCTGGTTTCACCTGACCTGATCAGGAGGTGATGGCTCTGCTACTGATATGAGAACAGGCTGTGAAAAACTGCCTCCTTCTCCAAATCAAGCAATGAAAACCTCAACAGAAATGAAGATGACAGAAAATATCTGGGGAGGTGGTCAGAACAAGGCCAGTGACAAGGGAGGCTGCATATCTCATTATTTTCATCAGGCACAGCTGCAGTTAAAAAGGAATCTCCAAAAGCTCCCTGTCCCAGGTTCTGCTGACATTCCCACCACGTCTAAGCTCCTCTCTTCCCTTCCACCCCCGGCACCACTCATTCCACCACAACCACGCTGCTGGTTTCTCTAACTGGGTCAAAGAAGGTTTTCCCTGCCAGGGCTGATGGAAAGCCTCCAGGTGGTACCAAGAGATCAGAGGTGTCCCTCAGGACAGGGCTCTGGCACGCCCAAAAGGTGATTGATCTCTGTCCCGGTGCATTTGGACTGGTCACAGATCTGTCACTATTATATAAAATAACAATCTGATAAATTCTACTTACTAGTCGTGGGCTCAGTAGTTCTTGTGGGAGGTCTTGTTGTCACTAGAGAAGAAAAAGGTAAGATGGCAGATGTGAAGGTCAACAAGGCAAATTTAACATGAAACTTCCTCACACCCTGTTTCAGTCTGGAGCAATTTGCAGCCAACAAACTTGAGATGCAGGAGATTTCTGTTGATTTTAGTCAACCTCAGCAGTGTTTTCTCCCATGAACCATCAACACTCTCTGTGAGCCCAGCAGAACCTGCAAGTGGCCAGGGAGTGCCCTGAAGTGGGACCAGTTTTCTCAGGTCCCCCTGTAGCTGGAAGAGAGGGACAGGGAGCAGAATGAATCCCCCATAATCCGGGAGGAAACCTGTAACCACTTGGATATTCACAGATCTGTGGGGATCCACTCGAGGGAGCTGGGGGGACTCAGCCTGCAGGAAAGAAGGCTCGGGGGGGACCTTATTGCTCCCCACAGCTACACTGAAAGGAGGTGGCAGCCAGCTGGGGTCAGTCCCTTCTCCCCCATAACAGGGCATAGCCTCAAGCCAGAATGGAGATAAGGGGAAACCTCCTCCTGGAAAGAACAGGCTGCCCAGGGCACTGGTGGAGTGGCCATCCCTTGAGGGGATTTAAAAGACATGCAAATGTGGCACATGCAGACGTGTAAATGTGTGGGGCTGCTGGGTTCATGGTTGAACTGATGTTCTTAAAGGTCTTTTTCAGCTGGAACAATGCTTCCATTCTGTCTGCTGGTTTCACCTGACCTGATCAGGAGGTGATGGCTCTGCTACTGATATGAGAACAGGCTGTGAAAAACTGCCTCCTTCTCCAAATCAAGCAATGAAAGCCTCAACAGAAATGAAGATGACAGAAAATATCTGGGGAGGTGGTCAGAACAAGGCCAGTGACAAGGAGGCTGCATATCTCATTATTTTCATCGGGCACAGCTGCAGGTTAAAAGGGAATCTCCAAAAGCTCCTTGTCCCAGGTTCTGCTGACATTCCCACCACGTCTAAGCTCCCTCTCATTCCCTTCCACCCCCGGCACCACTCATTCCACCACAACCACGCTGCTGGTTTCTCTAACTGGGTCAAAGAAGGTTTTCCCTGCCAGGGCTGATGGAAAGCCTCCAGGTGGTACCAAGAGATCAGAGGTGTCCCTCAGGACAGGGCTCTGGCACGCCCAGAAAGGTGATTGATCTCTGTCCCGGTGCTTTTGGACTGGGTCACAGATCTGTCACTATTATATAAAATAACAATCTGATAAATTCTACTTACTAGTCGTGGGCTCAGTAGTTCTTGTGGGAGGTCTTGTTGTCACTAGAGAAGAAAAAGATAAGATGCAGATGTGAAGGTCAACAAGGCAAATTTAACATGAAACTTCCTCACACCCTGTTTCAGTCTGGAGCAATTTGCAGCCAACAAACTTGAGATGCAGGAGATTTCTGTTGATTTTAGTCAACCTCAGCAGTGTTTTCTCCCATGAACCATCAACACTCTCTGTGAGCCCAGCAGAACCTGCAAGTGGCCCAGGGAGTGCCCTGAAGTGGGACCAGTTTTCTCAGGTCCCCCAGCCCCTGAGCTGGAAGAGAGGGACAGGGAGCAGAATGAATCCCCCATAATCCGGAGGAAACCTGTAACCACTTGGATATTCACAGATCTGTGAGGCTGGATGGCTTTTTACACCTGAAAGAGGAAGGGGTGGAAAGACAGCAGCTGTGGCAACACAATTTGATGTTTTTCCATCCCTGCATAGAGGACACAGCAGCAGCTGCTGAGAAAGAAAGGTTTTGTCTCTGCCAGAACCCTGCTCAGTCATGATGTCTCACCTGGAAAGGGGAAAAGTGGTTTTAGAACAGAAAAATCCTATTTCACCCTGTTTGAAATATCCCCCCTCCCATCAGACCCACCAATATTTGCATTGGTCCCCAAAGGGGTGGAAGTGGCTGGGCAGATCATTGACTCTGCAACCAAATTAAATTACACTCCCAACAGGAATTAGTCTCTGGGAAATTAGACTAACAAAAATTACCATTATAATTTCCATTATAATCTAATCAAATACAAACCCTACGGTTTGTACACCTCACCCTCATTAAAATAAACATGTATATAGTCCAGAAAATACTTATTAGTCTTTAAATCCATTGTTCCAATATAAAGGATAGGAAAACGTTATAATTGACTTTGCAGTATATTCATTTTAATTTCCTTTACTAGGCTCTTTACAAAAAATAATGGGAAAAAATTAAATTTATTAAGCAGTTTTGATAACATTGATTTGCTCAGCTCATAGATTTGACCTGCTCATGGTTTTCAAAAGAGCTGAGCCATGCTGGTAAATCTTCTTTTACCATTAAATCCCAACGTTAGCCCAAGGTGAAAGAAAGCTACAAAGGTGATTGGAAGTGAGGCTCTTTACCTGCATCCACCTGAATGTGAAGAATTACCATCAGCACCCAGGGCAAGATCCTGGTGGCAGCCATCTCCTTGGAGCTGCTGGAGCAGGAGGAGAGCAGAATTTATAGGCAGAGTCCCCAGAGGGTGCAGCTCAGCAGCCCAACCTCTCCTTTCTGTAGCTCAATATCTCATTCCCCTCTGCTCTCACTTCCCCAGCTTCCATCCCCACATGTTTGATTTGTAAACCAATATTTACAGCTTCCTGGTTCTACAGCAGGACAACACCTGGCATCTGATCCAGGGAAAGCAGAGATCAAAAGGGGCTGCAGTAGCTGCTGTTTTTCCATCCCATCCCTCCTTGGCTGGGGAGTTCTCCTGCTGTCACTTATGTAACATGTCCTTTTACTTGAACTGTAACTGATCCAAAGCTGCTTTTTAGGCTGTTGCAAAATGTGCTTTTCTTTTTGTGACTGAACACAAAAGTGTGGAAGGGTGGGACTACAGTGGGAAATAACCCTTTGTACCCTGTCCTAGAAGATGTCACAAAAACCATGCAGTAAAAGTGAGTGCAATCTTCTTTTTCTGTTCATCCCTCAGTGTGCTCTGTCCTCACCAGGATGTTTAAGCTCTGCAAGTTCATCCAAAGTAGTTTTTTGACTTTTGACACAAACCCAAGCCAAACTTCAGTGGTCTTACACTGATCATTGTTGAACTGCACAAAACCTTCCCAGAGAACAAGGGCTCTAAGTCTGGGGATAGGGACAAATATAGAAAACAAGTGAAAATTCACCCCAAATTCTCTATTTTTGAAGCTCTTAAGAGCTTGGAGAACTCTTTACACAATTGTCCCACGAGATTTACAACAGATTTAAGGTAATAGAAAAGTAAGGGCACCCAATGAACTTAAAATGGATTTTTACAACGATAAAGTATCTCAGGTCATGATGAAGTTTCAGTGGATCCAAGTGCTCATCAAGGAACCCCCATTTGCACAGCAAATTTGGCAATATTTGAACACTATTAAAACCTGAGAATCACAGAGCTGCTTAGCCTGGAAGAGCCCCTGGTCCAAGACTCAATTCAAAGCAAGGTTATATTCAAAATTCAATCAATCTTTAAAAAGTCTCAGGGTCTTAGGTTGTGTAACTCAGAATTCTGCATTTTCTTTTCTAGAGAGAATGTGCAGAAACTTCTAGTAGATAAGAATTTGACATCCGGGTTGTTCCTGCTGTTAGTTTTGGATTTATTACTGATTGGCAAACAAATTACTTCTCAGAACCTCAGGAACAGGTTTCTTGTGCCTCCTGAACCATGCAATGCAACAGTCCTGGAACAGCAAATGACCAAACTCAACCTCACACAGCCCAGGGGAGCCAAAGGAAGCTCAAAAGGAGAAAGGAGGCGCAAACTCCATGGTGAGGATGGGGGGAGAAATGGAAGGATTAGTTTGTTAGACATGCACACAGTTTGATGGCTCTGTAAACACAGGGAGACTTTTATTCTCATGGCTTTGCAAGGCAGGTGGAGGAAGTGGTCTTTTGGAAGGACTGGAGGAGGTGAGGGCTGGGGCTTGGTAAACACAGTGGGGCAGCTGTGGCGGACCTGGAGAGATGAAAGAAAAATACAACCAGAGTAAAACCATTCAGAAATCAACAAAAATGGTGCTATTGAACACAAAAAGAGAACATGTGAGACAACCCCACACTCAGGGTGACTGGTGCACACAGATCCCAGTGGCAATCACCACTGCATGGCCATCCCACCCCAGGAGTGGCATTCTCTGTGTGGAGCCAGCACCTCAGCTCCTCAGATAAAAAGCAAGTGTGGTGGGTTGCCTTTGCTTGGCTGCAAGAAACCCACCAAGCCCCTCTCTCATTCCTCCTGCTCAACAAGGCAGAAGAAAATAGGGTGAAGAAGTTCATGGGTTGAGATGAGGATGGGGAAATCACTTATTGTCACACGGAAAACAGATTCAGTTTATAAAAAAATAACTTGATTGACAATTAAAATAGACTTGTAAAGTGAGAAACACATATAACTTAACACCTTCCCCACTCCCACTTCTGCCAGGCTCAAGGTCACTTCTTCATGCCACTGCTGTACCTTGCCCCTCTCTGAGTGGCACAGGGGGCTGTGGTCAGTCCCTGGCAGTTTGTCACTGCTGCTCTGTCCTCCTCACCCTTTTCTCATGCTCATTTGTAGGTACTTCCCCTGTGCTGCAGTCCTTCAGCATAAACCAGCAGCTCATCCTTCAGGAAAATCCAGCATCAGCTCTCCATGGCCACAGCTCCTTCAGGAAATGTCCTTTTGATCCAGCACAGGGGCCTCTGTGGATTGTGGGGATATCTCAGCTCTGGCACAAGGAGAACCTCCTCCTCCTCCATCTCCTCTAACTTTGGTGTCCACAGGACTGTTCCTCACATTTTCTACCCCAAATCCTCATTTCCTGCATGGAATGTCATACTTTCTTAGATACAGTTTAATAATTAAGTACAACTCAGCCATGCCCTGAGGTGGGACAGTTGCAGGGCTGGCTGGAGCACACCAAAGCACCAGAGCTGCTGGGTCAGTAGTCAAGACACCAGCTGGCACCTGGTTGAACCACCCCTCCATTTAATTTAATTTGCTTCATTTGCAGTGGTCACTAAAAAAATTCACAGAATTTACAGAATTCACAGAATCACAGGGTTGGAAGAAATCTTCAAGATCGTGGAGTCCCACCCAGCCCCAACAGCTCAAGTCAACCCTGGCACCCAGTGCCACATCCAGGCTTTGTTAAACACACCCAGGGATGGGGACTCCAGCACCTCCCTGGGCAGCCATTCCGGAACTTTATCCCCCTTTCTGTGAGCAAAAGAGCCAGCAGCAAAATGGGGCTCTGGTACTGACCTGGTTTTTGCACCTTTCTTCCCACCAGCTGGGATGGCTGATGGAGTGGGGCATTTTCTTCACTCTTGGCTCATTTAACCAGAGCTGGAATTTGATGGGAATGTGTGGAGACACTAATTTCTTTTGGATCCATGCTTTCTTTAAAAGTCAGCTATGCAATGAGATGCGTGTCCTTTGGATAGAAGAAAGGATGCAAGTTGTTCACGCTTTTAAATTAATTGTTATAAGGAGTCAGCTCCCAGTAACTCCTTCAAATTCAATTGTTGCCATAACTTCTATTCTAGCATCAGTGATGCTTCTCCCATACAAGAGGGCATGGCAAGGGCCAGAAAGGAAGTACCAATCACTCATCCCAAGCTGAAATAGCCCCCCTGGCACACAGTTCCCTGCTCCCTGTCCACTCTCCCCATATGTTCACTTTCCTTGCACCTCTGTGCAAAGCTTTGTTTGCACAAGTGACACCAAAGCAAATTGTAAGGCAGGAATGGTTTCATTGCATCAGGAAATCAAGATTTATGATTGAGCTTTGTTTGCTTGGGATGGGGAAGATGAAATGATTTAATCTGGCACTGGACACAGCCTTGCAGCCTGGCTGTGGGAACACCATTCCCCTCCTGATAGGCCTCCTGCCACCCCTCTGCTGCACTTGGTTCCATTTCTCACTGGCTGTTAAGTTACAAAAGTGTCCCTTAAATACAGTGGTGCATCTGGCAAGGAGAGAAAACAGGGTCAAATTGACTTTCCTTGTAGAAGGTTTGATGGCACTGCTCTGTCCCTGTCATCTCCATCTGCTTGGCTCAGCCCTACAGCCATCCCACTGACCCTCTGGAGATTCCCTCTGCACCCCTTAATGCTGTTCTCCTTGTTATCCAGCTCTGCCTGTGCTCACCATGGATGTCTGAGAGCCCGTGCACAGCTGGACCAGAACCAATTAAAGATCTTGGTTGCAAGGTAGAGGCGCAGAGAAGCCACCACTGCAGACAAACACAGAGACACTGAGCTCCCCCTGCATGGCAGTGGGGTCTCCTCTCTTCATTCCTCTTGTCCCCTCTCTCTCCTGGCTTGCTGCTCCTTCCCAGCCCACTCCTCTCTGCTCCCATCCTGCCTGTGTCACCCCCAAGAGGAAATCTGGGTCCACACCAGCAGCTCAGAGCAGGGCAGAGAGGGTTTGGCCAAACAGCTCCTGCCTGGTGAGTTAGGGGTGAGAGCATCCAGGTAAGCAGGTGGGGACTGCTCTCCATCAAGGGCTGTAAAGGGAAATAATTTTGTTGTTATCATGATACTCAGGATCTATTGCTGGGAAGGATGAAAGTTTGACAAGAAAGTCTCACAGATATGTATGCTTAGCAGAAAGATTGTTAAAATATAGAGTCTGATGAAAGAATAGAGATGGAAGCAAATTTTGATACAGAAGAAAAGAATTGCTGAGCCAGTCTTACTGGATAACCAAGAAGGTAAAGGGTGTGTTAGTTAGAAGGGGTTTTTATGACTTAGAGCAAAGGATAAACCCACCTCAAACAAGAAGATGTTTTTACCAAGCAGAAAGAGAGCACAGGCAAACAAGTCAGCAAAGTTGCAAGTAGAAAAAAAGGCCTCAGAATTTTCCACTGCAAGAAAATTGAATAACAACTTCTAGCTTAAACTGTAATGTACTGACTTTTAGTGATTGGAGAACAGTAACATGAATATGGTAATTATGGTAGTTATGATGGGCTATAGATAAAAGTTAAGGGATAGATTGGTTCTTCTGTATTAAGATGCTCTGCAAAGAACAGTCTATAATGCATTGTAACCAAAACCAAGGGTCTCTAGGCCTGCCTGCAGCTGGAGCTGACAGCTGTGGGCACAGCTCTGTCACCCACAGCCCTGGACTGCTGTAACATCTTGGATGGAATAAACTGCATTTTGGAGAGCAGCCTGGAGTCCTGCATCCCTCAATTCAGCTCTTACAATCTATGACATTCCAGAGCAGTAACCATGCTCCAGCCAGGAGCAGAGTTGAAAAATAGGGAGAAAAAAGGCTCAGCACAAATTCAGGCTGAATTCAGCAAAGAGTTTAATTTTGATCAAAATACTAAAGTGTAAAAAATTTCTGTTCTGGACCTGTCATAACAACATGTTTGAAGTAAAGTCATAGAAAATTGAACCAATCTATTATTTAAAGCTTGAAGATCTTGAGACACAGTTCCTTTGAGCCAGTGAAAGATTTCAGTTGAAACATTTATTAGGCAACCAGCTCTGCTATTTTTGAGTTCTCTCCCATGTTTGGAAGAGATGTTGGAACTGTTGAGGAAATTGGGATTATTTGGGAAAAGCACTAGGCAGATGAAAGGACACTTGTGTCTTGTCTCATTTTGTGCTGCTGTTGGTTGCACCTCATCTGCAACCAACACTCCTCCCTCTCCCAGACCTCCACTGGCTCCAACCCACCCCAATTAATGAGCACCAACCTCTTGGAACGCAACGAAATTTGTTTACCAAATATAAGTATGAGATAAGGGAAATCTTTGACCTTAAAGCAAGGGGACATTGTGCAGAACAGGAACTCTTTTATCCCTGTTTGCTTTCTGGTAGCAAATACCCCAATATTTTACACACCATATCAGAACACAACATATTCCTCTGTATGAACGTCAAGTCACCGCTCCTTAAACCAACACACTCAGGTCTGCAGCTGTTAAGATCGATTAAGTGTCAACAGCAATGGAAAAATAAATAAAAAATATAATTGTTGAGAATTTCCTTGTCATTAGGATGTCTTAATACCCAAGATCTACACAAACAGCTACTGCAACAGAGACAATAATGAAACCCAGAGTAGGGACTAGGACTGAGGTTTCCACACTTTCAAACAACCTTTAAAACTGCAGAAAGCTGCTCCTTACCCTGCAATTCTCCATGCCTGGCACCACAGAGGTAGAAGCAGAGACCTCTCCCACCCTGTCCACCTGGCAATCAAGTGTTTAGGTTGGTTTTCTGGGATGAGAGTGTTGGATTTGACCTGGGACATTTCTTTGCTGAACAGAATAACTCTTAAGCCATTTTAAGATGGGAACCACCACTGCTCAAAGAGAAAATATCTTCTGCTTTCCTCTCTTAAGTACCCTCATCTGGCACTCTGATATCTGCCACCATTTCTGACCTTTTTGACAGTTGCTAAATGTCCCAGTCTCAAAAATTAAATTTAAATACCTTCAAGGTTTTGGCAACTGAGGCCAGCAAGAGATAAGGGAAGGGCAGTTCAGCTTTCATCCATCCCAGATCTCCCCTGGATCTTGCTTTATGTTTGTTGAACAAATTTGATCTGTTACCCAACAAACCGCAGAAACTGAAAAATGCACTGCTGTGATTTGCAGGAGGAGGGTGGGTCTGAAAGATTTTATTGTTTGCTGAACCAAGAAAGGAAAATAATTAGAGGAATGATCCATTAAACCACAATCCCATGAAATTTCACTGAAGAGTAAAAACGTTGCCATAAACTTAAGGATAACCAGAAGCACTTGACAGCTTTCACAGCTCGAAAATTCACATTCCCTTGTAACTAAGAGCTCCAAACCCAAAGTTGGTGCTCATGCTCACAACCTGCCATGAGTTCCTTTACCCCCAAAATGCTAAAACATTTTATTTTGTCATTAAATAAAGTTTAACATTGCTATCAAACAAATATTGACAATCTTCCCACATAGTCACCCCCTGCATAAAGAAACAGTGCTATGTATTATTAACACATACTTTTGCCTATATATCTTGGCCAGCTTCCTAAACAATCTATCCCACCTGGTTTTGAATTTAGGACAATGGTTTCATTAATTCAGCTGGGCTGATTGCTGCTGCTTATAAACCTTGCACTGCTGCCTCCTATTCCCAATATGGCCTGAAATTGCATCAAACACTTCTGCCACTCTGACAAAATGAATAAGACCACAGCCAGAGTAAAAAACCTCAATGCCAAGAGCATTTGTGTTAAAAAGGAGAGATTGTATCCATAAAGTCATTTAAACGACAAAAAGGACAAAACTGTCCTTCATGAGGGGAACAGCTGTTTGACCAGCACAGATACGGGACTGAGTTCTGCAGTTGTATTTGGAGGCAAAACTGACTTCCAACACCAAGTGGCAGAAATTCAAACATTTAAGGCAGATTCCTGGGACCATCCCACTCAGAGATCCAAGCAGGTCCCTGCTCCGAGGGACCAGGCAGGAGCCCCAGCTGCAGCCTGGCACTGATGCTCCCAGTGGAGACAGCCCCAGCTCTCCCTGCCCTTCCACAGGAGCTTTGGGATCACATCAAGGCTCTTTTCTCCCTTAGGTTCCTGTGCCATTTCCCATTCCTTTCTCTTCAGAGCCACTGCCCAGTGTCTGGAAATCATTTTCTGTGGCCATTGTTGTAAATAAAACAATCCTATTTCTTTGCTGAAGCAGATTCTCCTGGAAGCACAATTTCCCTGCTGTGGCTGAGGTTTGGCAAGGATCTGATCCAGAAACAGAAAATGCCCTAAAGCAGATCCCAAACAGATTACAAGACTGCAAGAGTTACAATCTCCACTTTATAAAATACATACAGGCAACCCATCAGAATAATGAAGTACCAGGCAAAATCCTCTCAGAAAACCACATTTCTTATCAACAGCCAGCCCTGCCACCTTCCTCAGTGCACCAGCATCCTGCTGAACTACTTCACTTTCAACGACACCTGAAACAACAGGGCACCTTTTCCACACTCCCATTCAGGATCTGCCACAGAATGGCTCAAACAATAGAAAAAGGAAAAATTCCTTTGATAATAAACACAAGGCTGTCTCACTCCTGCAAGCTCAGTGCTGACTGTCCATCTTGTTGGCTTTCTGAGCAGTGCCCACTTCCATAGGAGACCCTAAATCCGCTTCTCTTGGACAAAGGCTCACCTTAGAAATCCTCTCTTAACCCTTCTGAGTCCCTGTGGCCCAGGAGAAATACAGGGAGAAAAAACATACTTAAGGAAATTACTTACCATAGATCAGATTTTAATGTGGGCATCCCAAAATCCAGAAGCTAACCTCATCTGAAAGACTGCATTTTTGTTCAAAATATTAATAATTTTATTAAGTGCAAATGTTTGGTAGGTTGCTGTAATTTTTCTCCTGTAATGAGTGCAAGCTTCAGGTTTTAGTAATAACAACATTGTTAATGTAATATAATTTGTGTATGTCATTTTGGATCAAGGGGTTTGCACAGGCAATTATTATATTTGAATGTAATAAATAATGGTTGATTCTAAATAGCAGGATCTGTAATTACATAACAGGTGGTTAATAGCATGTTATAATCACATGAAGTTATATTAAATTGATGTAAAGATTTGCCTGTGGTAGGCAACACCTGGATATGATGACACCTGGATTGGGGTAGATGAAATAATCAACCCTTTCTATTTTAGGAATAAAGCTCCTACCACTTCTGTTTAAACAAGTCTGAAGCACTTCAGTGATGAAGATGAGAAAGTAAATTATGTCTTAGTCAATCTTCAGGCTGCAATTTCAAACACTCCCAGACTGAAACCAGAGCTATAAAGTGAGTATATTGCTATATAACATCACCCCATGCTAGTTACAGATAGATGAAGTGCTGTATCTTCTGAGTCTCTTTACTCTCTCGATATGCTGCTGTGTCCAGACTGGGCACCACAAAAAGGATCTGGACACAACTGAAAAATGTGTCCAGTAGTGAGGACAAGGATAGAAAATGCAACCTGAAAGAGAATAAAACAATCCCTGAGGACAATTGTCCTCTGTCTTCGGGACAATTGTGCCACGAGTGGAGCTGCAGCATCCAGGATTAGGGTAACAAAGCAAATGTGAACATATGTGGGTTGGGGCTTGCTCTTATTGTTTCTTTTTCTCCTGGGCAGAGACAGTGTTGAGCAGAGACCTTTGGCTTTTTATTGAAAGGGAAGAAAAATCCTGGTCTGTTCTCCAGGCAATAAAGGCAGCCCTTTGCAGAGTGAAAAGGTTTGCAGTGTAGTGCCTGCAGGAACTCACTGCACAGGCTGGAACTGATGCCAGTGGAGCTTTTCCTTTTGCACAGCCCTACCTTCACTGTGGAAGTGATTTTTTGTTAAACAAACAAACATTAAAACCCTTTAGCTGAGGATAAATAAAAGCAAAATTATTAGACTTCCAAACAAACCCGAGATGTGTGTCATAGCTTCAGTCTATCATTATCTTTTACATAGCTGTTCATGCAAATGTAACATTTTCATGGCTGTAAACCCTTCTCTGTTACACGAGTAAAATATTGATCCCCCATTAACCACACAGGTGAAATGAAGCATTCTTTTGCCAACTTCTCTTCAAAAGGAAGGTTTCCTTTCAGGATCCTGACCTCCAAGTCAAATGTTGATTGAGATGTGAGGAAATGTACAATTATTCCTCTGTTAATTAGAGTTGGGTTTTATTACAGGTTTGTTTTGCACCAGAGTGGCAGCTAGAGCTTCTTTTCTGTTAGATTTAATATATTTCTGTTATATTTCTGTTCCTGGCTGATTTGCAGGTTGGTGGGTTGATTTCTTTTTCTTACAAGTGCAAAGAACTTTCAAACAGTCACAGCAGGCTGAAACATTCTGGTTTTCCAAATCAGACAGTCGACTCTCCTTCCTTGCCAGACTTATGAACTTACCAGAGATGAGATGCAGACAAAATCTACTTTTTCCTTGCCAGAACTGCCTAGTTCCTTGGAAATTGGAATACATTTTTATGAGAACAGCTTTCAGCACTTCTTTCTGACCAGACACCAAGTTCAGACTTCCATGGACATCTTCTTCTCGCCCTGCATCCCCCTCCTCCTGCAGGAGGTCACCCAAATCACAGTGACACGTCCTGACTCAGCTTCCACAGAGGCTGGGGATGGGTTTTGAGCTTCAATTCGCCCTCTTGTGGACTTACCTGTCCACAGGTTCCTATGGACAGGTTGTCCTCAGAAGCTGTGGCTCTCCCTGGATTCCTGGCAGTGTCCAAGGCCAGGTTGGGTGGGGCTTGGAGCAGCCTGGGATAATGGAAGATGTCCCTGCCCATGGGACCAGATAGCCTTTAAGATCCCTTCCAACCCAAGTCATTCTCTGATTCTATGAAAAACACCTTTTTTTCCCTAGAGGTCAGCAGCTGTGGGGTCATGCCCAAGGGCTGCTGCTTTTCTCTCAGCTTTCAGGGACTTTGGGAAAGGGGTTGTCCAGGCAGACACAGCAAATCCTACAGTCACTGCATGGACACAGCCTGAATCACCATCAGTAACACCCCACAAATGTATTTTCCTCTGTGGAGGGGTGGTCTGCACCATTAGCTCCGTTTCAGAGGGGAAAGGCAGATTACACTGCAGTGCTGTTACCACAGTTCATCTCCTCAAATATCCACATAGCAAACTTTCTGAAAATCACTGTGGTCTCTGCATAAACACTGAACAGAAAAGGAATGAACAGAAAAAATATTTAGTTTTCTTCTCCAGCATGTTATGCAGTATTTTCAAGCTCCTAAATTGAATTCTTTACCACATGAAGTAAATTTGACTCGTATGCTTTAGCTCTGACTCATTTTCCTTCTAATCAGTTGCTAATTATTACCACTTCCTCAGAAAGTTTATGGGGACAGATGCTGCAGTACCATGACTACTAAACAAAACCCTGAAAATTGGAGAAAAACTTCCCAGCAGATGTAGATAGCTTAAATTGATGTTTCTTTCTTTACTTTCTCTGCCCAATTAGTCAATTTACATATTGCACTACTTTTAGCAGCAGTTTTATGCAATAAACAATCCTTAACTGATCTAGTTATTGCATATTTACAGAGGAATGGTACAAAGAGGCTGAACTGGCTTAAATCCTGGGGCCAGAGTGTCCAGCTCTGACTTCCCTGCCAGCATCTTGCACAAGAGATGGGGTCTGGGGATTGAGGAGACCTGAAAAGGACTCACACAGTGACCTACCATCACCCAGACTGAATTCTCACTGCTCTCATCATGCCCTGCTCTGGGTTGGTGACTTCTGCCTTCATCACTACTGTTTCTCCTGGGTATTTGCAGCTGCAGCTTTAATCATTTTAATAGATAATCAGTGCAGTTAGTTCTGCAGCGCTTTTCTGACATACAATAAGAACCTGTTCATAATCTAATCATGCCTTACTAACGTCCCTCTCACCAGAGTTTGGAAAGATGTGGTTTTAAAAATATCCTCAGATACCTTAGCACGAATACAAAATAGTTCTAGGTAAGGAGGGGGAAAATAAAAGAAAAAAAAAGAAGAAGTTCTCTGGCAATGAAATGACAGAATTTTACTTCTTGGCATCTAAGCTACAAAAACCAGACAATTGTTAGTCATGACCATTTTTTACAGCTCAAGACCTTTCCCTTATGGAATAAGTGAACTTGCATTTCAAAACCACCTCCAAGTGTAGCACACGTAGCCATCTACTCAGCATCACACACAGCAACTCCAGTTTCCATTTCAGAGGCTCCAAAATACTGAAAATCAAGCCAGAATGTCCAATTTCCCTGATACAGCATCCAACACTTCATAAAACTTCCAGGAAACTGATATTTAAACAAACTGTGCCAAAGCTTTTCTGTACAAAGTATTTTCAAGTGCATTTTGGAAAGAACTGTCTGCTGAAGCAACAAAGAATAGAAACCATTCCAGATCTATAACCCCACAATACATCAAAAATACACAGTAATCAATTGTCTTTAAAGAAAAACTTTGCTTCCACCTCTCTGCTAATCAGTAATCTTAGTTCAAATATTTAATAATCATTTGGAGAATACTTTGTCAGAAACCATCTGAGTAGCTGCATGGTTGGATACAAGGAAAGTAAATTCTAAATATTAATATTTTCCATATGATATTCATTTGGTTACCAATATCCACTGCACAGAAATTAATTACAAATTAAGAAAAGTCAGAAAACCACTTTCAAAGCGAATGGCTGCAATATGAGACCATCTCACATCCCACTGCATGGAGCTCAGGGCTAGAATTCTGGTCAAATATTCCACTAATCCCAGTGACCTAGGAAAACCATTTGCAGAATTTCATTTGCTTCTTTCCTAATGCCCACACAAAGAAAATTAATGAGTTTGCATATTAAGAGACCACAACAGCAAGCAACAGCAACAAAGAGAATCAATCAGCTCTGCAAATTGTGCAAGCGCTTGTTTTGAAATAAAAAGGCAGATGAAAAATAACTTTGGTTTTAAATACAATTTCCTGGCTTTGGGGCTTTTGTTTGATTTTTGCTAGTTGGGTTAGGTGGAGTACTAGAGAAGGCAGGTGATTTTTAAACTCATTTTTGCTGAGAGCTGTGTGTCACCACTCTGTGCTACACAGGGCACAAACAGACTGCAAAACATATCACCACTTCAGCTGTGAGCTGGAACATCAATCAACATCAGCAAGATGAGCTTGCAGTGCAAAGATGCTACAGAACACTTCTGCAAGCCCATTCTTTGGAGTTTTTGAGCTAGAAAGGATTGCAGACTGCCAGTGCTTGGGCAGATTTTCACACGGGTGATTTTCCACAGCCATGGCACAAGGTGGTAATGAGGTGTTCCATCCTGCCAGGAGACAGTACTGCACTGAAAGGCACACTGCAATTAATTAATGCCACACACTGTGTAAAATTACAGTGATCCAGGTGAGCAAGGGCAGGCACTGGCAGCTGGGGATGGGAAGGCTCCTTAAATTGGGATAAACTGAACCAGAACTGAAATACAGCTGGGAGGAGAAGGAGCCCTGTCAGGAATCCAGCTCTCGAGGATTTATTGCTGCATTTGGGTGGAATACAGCCCTTTCTTTAAAAACCATAAACTGCCAGCTACCCAGCTGGAGAGGTTTACTAAAACACTCTTTTTCTAAAAGAAGAGCCTGTTGAGGAATGACAGTCACCAAAACTTGTCTGCAGCCCTTGGATTTATTCTCTGAAATACATGTTACAACAGAGGAAAGAAAAGGCTGCTTAGTCTATTATTTACCCCATGAGTAATTACCTTGTAATTAGGTGTAGCTGATTGTAAACCCACTCACCACCCCCAAGCTTCAAGGGCATCAATAAACATATGTATGAAGATTAATGCCTGTTAGAGGAATGCCCAATATCCCAGAGTCAAAACCAGGTCCATACACACACCAGCACTCCAGATTTGGATAAATCAGGCCTGTTTTAAAGAGCTTAAGGCCAGGTCTAAATGGTTACAGACATCCTGATATCTGAACCAGAATGGTATGAGATTCTGTGATCCACCATATGGCAATTTCTACAGTGGGCAAACAGATTCCAGGCATTGTTGGAGTTGTAATTAAAACAGTAAGGAAAATGCATTAACATCTGGAAAGACATAGGCAATATGACAAATTCAACCCAGCCTTGCTGAGGAGAACAGATTGCACAAAAGCACAAACACAAGGCACATTCTGGAAAATAAGTAATGTGACTAAATGATGATTAAAAGGAGACCACCAGGCAGATGTGCCATGCAAAGAAAACCACTCCATGAGGGGAAGCAAAATGAGTCACTCACAAGAGGTACTGTTGAATTCTTTTAATAACACTAGGAAAATATCATAGTATTAAAGTCCTGCACGGGGTCCTCGGGAGGTTATTTGGGTTGGGATTCCTTTTGTGTTTATAAACCAAACTTTATTTCCCAATTGTGCTTTCTTTTAGGCTGACTACTCCTTTACAATGGCATTTCCAGTTAAAACACAGCTAACCTATAAATACCTGAATGCCACAACACACATTGTGTGCATGGGTTGTGTTTTGTTTAAGTCTTAGAGGAAATGACAGGAAATCTACTCAACACAGGGAAGCAAACATCGATTCGTTAAGCAGGGGATGTAAAAGCCAGTAAAGAATACATTGCATACATAATACAGAAGGAAAAAAAAAATTATCATCTGGAGTATGTGAAATTACACTGATTTTGCACCTTAAACCTAGTAGAAGTTACTCTGTTGGCCAATACTAATCCACTGAACAAGCAGAATGTCGGTCAGAAGTCTAACGTTTTCCTGTACCAGCAGAGAGAATACAAGCAGTCCATTGCTGTTAAAAGAAAACATGAAATCCAGCTCATGTTTCTGGTTAGGGGTCGATTTCCTCGGGAACTACTGTGAGCATCACATCTTCGTTGCCCCTGCGCACGACCATGTGCAAGGTACTGTCCTTTTTAATGATGTCACTGACATCACTGGCTGAGCTTATGGACTGCCCATTGATGCTTATAATCACATCGTTGTCCTTCAGGCCACCACTGAAAACACAAAGCAGCAATGTGTTATTAGAATTGCAGTCTTATTTTTAGGGGGGGGGGGGGAAATATTTCATTATTATTATTATTATTATTATTATTATTATTTCCCACCCAGCAGCAGCTCTGCAGCCATGGCAGCCGTGAGGAAAGCAATCAGGATTTATGAAGCAGTGAAGGTTACAATGAAGTGCAGAAACCTCAGGATCTGATGGATGTATGAATCCCATATTTCACTGCCTTCAAAGGAATTTGCTGTTGCAAATAGCAGTTAATTCTGCAATAAAGATCCTAGGTGTTGATATCTGTCTTCTAAAATAATTGCAACAAAGCAGATTGATTTTAGAGGGGCGATTTCCCAAGCTTTTGTTCCTGAACACACAGAGAAGCAACCTGAGTGGCACTGTGTGCTAATGAGGGATTTCAGCCCCTGTTCTCCATACAGAGCTTACTGGCAGCCATGTCACCCACCCTTCACGTTTTAAACCTGAGCAGGGTAACACATGTATCTACTTTGGTCACCAAAAATCAAATGTGTCCTTCCTCTGCTGCCCATATCAGCCAAAATCCCTTTTTCTGACCTCCAAATCTGAACCTTCCTGACTCAAAAGCAAGACAGGGCAGAACCAGGGCTGTGTCTCTCCCCAGGCTTGGCTGGAGCTGCTGCCAGCACCAAGAAATGGCTGGTGAGGGATGCCACAGACCACAACATCTTGCCCGGTCTTGCACAACGATCTGGCTCCAAGCGATGGAAAAATTAACCAAGACAGATCAGACATGATTCAACCCTTCAGAAGCATAATCCTTCACAAAACCACAGACCACTCATCGGCCTCTTCCACCCACAGAAGGCGCCTGACACGAGTGTCTCCTGCAAGCAGGGTGCCCTTGGCCAATGTTTGCAACAAATCTGGTTGCCTGCAGGAGGAATGGCTGAAAACATATCCTTGGAGGAAGTCATTGCATGGTTTTTCATGCAGCCTCTCCGTGTGACTCACAGCCAGGACAGGTCACTGCAGCTCTGCTCCTGCGGCCCACCAGCACATCTCTGTCACTGTGATATTTTCTGAAAAATCCCTCGCCAGGATTTCTTCTCCTGGGAAGATGAGAAGCCTCAGCTTCTCCATGTTTTGCTCCTCTGGAATGTGGTCTGGAGATTGTTTATCCAAACATGTAAATTGTTTTTAAGTAATGACCAGTCATCATCAGCTGTGTCAGACTCTGAGGAGTCAGTCATGAGCTTTCATTATCATTCTTGTTTAGCCTTCTGATGTATCTTTTTCCTTCTTTAGTATAGATTTAGTATATAATTTCTATATAATATAATATCATATCAATCAGCCTTCTGAGAACATGGAGACAAATTCTCATCTCTCCCCTCCTGGGGACCTCACAAACACCACACATCTACACAGCATGTGCTGGACAGACCAGCAGAAGAAGGAAACCTCTGGGCCAGAGGACTGGAAGTGGGAGGACAGAGCCAACATGGGCTGCATTTTAACTGCCAGGCCAGCCTTTGGATGGAGCATCCTGACTGGGTTCTCCCATCACATTAGGGTACATTGCCTCACATTTCTTCTCCCTCTCCAAAGTCCCTTTCCCACTCTATGCTATCACCCACACTCCTAAAAAGACTGTTCTGCACCTTCAGGTTGAACCTGAACACCAAGGCAGCAGCTCCAGCCCCACACTGGAGCAGCCAATTCATTCCTACACGTTCCTTCACACCCACCAGTGCTCTGCCTGATGAGCACTGCCAACAAGGGTCATCTACAAACACAGCAGTAGTTCAGAAAGCACACTAGACAGCTAGCACTGTTATCTTACACCCAAACTGCCCCAAAAAACACCATCCAGCCATCCTTGCAGTCTTCCTAAAATGCAATGTATGCCTGCCCCAAGCAGCTTCCTGCCTTCATGCCTTCAGTGCCACATAGGCTCTTTGTTGTCACAAAGATTTACTCCTCTCTCAAATGATCCCTAGTTTCAGAAAATGAACAAGGTTTGCCATTTCCTGCCCTGGATTACTGAGCAGTTTCCTATCAGGCAAACCCTGAGAGAAAAGTGTCTCCAGCAAAAGCCAGCCAGAGCAGTGCCAGTGACCACAGCCCAGCTGCCAGACGTGGCACCAACCAGCAGGGCCAGCTTCTGAGCAAATCCTGAGTAACAGGAACAGAAAAAGCCAGTTGTCCAAACCCAAAAGCCCTTCCAGTAATGTGACTGCTGACAAAGCTCTCACATGGAAGAATGTCTGCTTCCAAGAGAGGATTTCAGCCCCAAGGTGTGCCAGGGGAGCTGGTGGGTTTGGCCAACACTGAGGTGGACATTTCTTCCAAAGTGGACCCAAAAACTTCTCAGTTGCTGTCCTGCAGTGACCAGCAGGGCCATGGAGAGTGTGCAGGAACAAAAGCCTCTATTCAGCACTGGCACTGGTACAGCAGATGCCTTGGAAGCAACTGCTGAGAAAAAGGAAAAAGGAGTTTTCACACCCCCGAATGCCTTCCCTTTGGGCCTGGAAGGCTGACAGGGCTTCCCTGCAATGCCCTGATACAATTACAGGATTGCCCATCAGGGACCAGAATGAAACCACAAACCCATTTCCAGCAGACAAGCTAACAGCAATCAGATGGTCACAGCCCTGTTAATTTAGCTTAATGAAGAAAGCCAGTTAAGCAGGGAACCGTCTCCATCGTTACCCCCTTAAGTCAGTGGCAGTGGTTTTGAGAAAAAAGCACTTCAACCTACGCTTCAGCTGGTGTTTCTGGAATGACTTCAATGACATAGGCCCCAGAGACAACATCAGGGAAGTCTTTATGGCGATCCTTCAGCTCTCTAGCTTTGCTGAAAAATGAAGAAATAGCAAAAAAAATATTTTGTCAAGACAGGAAAAAACCCCCCCACGCATTTTGCTGAAGTCACTTAACACGAGTTGAGGTGTTTTACATGCATTGGTATGTCACTTCAGCATTCATTTTAACCCTTAGATGCATATTTCAGGAATTATTACTTTTTTTTTTTTTTGCATGCATGCAGCTTTTTAATGTCTATTTCTGGTAAATGCAATCATTTAAATAGATACAGACAATCAGAGTTCAAACATTTCAAAGCATTAGAAATAGCAGATCGTAGAATCACAAACTGGTTTGGTTTGGAAGGGACCTTAAATCCCATCCAGTCCTCACCCTTGCCATGGGCAGGGATAATTTATACTAACCCAGGATGCTTCAAGCCCTGTCCAACCTGGCCTTGGGCACTGCCAGGGATCCAGGGGCAGCCACAGCTGCTCTGGGCACCCTGTGCCAGGGTCTCCCTACACTCGTAGGGAAGATTTTTTCCCTAATATCTCATCTAAACCCACTCTTTGTCAGTTTGAAACCATCCCCCTCATCCTGTCACTCCAGGCCCTTTGTAAATAGTCCCTCTCCATCTTTCTGTCAGGCTCCCTTCAGGTCACAATTGGGTCAAGCCCAAAGCTCCTCTGCTCCAGGCTCAACAATCCCAATTCTCCCAGCCTTTTCTCATGGCAGAGCTGCTCCATCTCTCTGATCATCTGTGGGGCTTCCCCTGGACTGGCTCCAGCAGGTCCATGACCTTCCTGTGCTGGGGACCCCAGAGCTGGATGCAGAACTCCAGGTGGGGTCTCCTCAGAGCAGATTAGAGGGACAGAATCACCTCCTGCAATCCTGAACACCTAAAAAACCCCAACCCCGTGTGTTTCAATGCTTTGTTCTAGCTGTGGATCCCGCACAAGGGAAAACTTCTGGTTATCTTTACAGGACACGGTGTTGCCTGCTCGTGAGTCTCTTATAGCCAGAGCATGAATAAGAAGTCCACGCAAAAGCTTCATTTGACATTAATGGAAGAGTTTAATGAAAATAACTTTATAGGAATGTGAACGCACGTGGCTGATGTAAGCCATGAAAACGTACAACAACATGGATACAACCCCAGGACAGAGCCACAGTCACCAGCTACTCTCTTCTGAAGCATTAAGGAGAAGAAAAAGGAGCTGTTTAAGAGCTAGCTCACAGGAGAGTCTAGAGGAGAGTCCCACCAGGTGACAGCCGCAGAGGAGGAGGTGGCCAGGGCTGGCTGGGTTTGTCACCAGCACACATCCAAATCCACGTCCCCGGCTGGATCCAAATGCATGCAGAGACCACGCTGGGGAAAGGTGAGGAGCCACCCTGGGTACTTACCTGGGGGTTAGTGACATCATTCTTATGCCAATGTATTTCTTTTTGGTTACAGCTTTTCCTGCAAAAAGGAAAACGGGTCGTGATCAGTTGCCGTGACCCGAAGAGCCTCTGGCTTTCAAAACTTTTATCTTCCACTTGTTCAGACTGTTTCAGTTTATGAAACAACATGAGCTCACACACTGCTGCTCTCTAGGTGAAAAAAGGGAATTTTATTTTCTGGCTCCAACATTTATAAATTTCCAAAAGTGACAGTGGATTGGAGGGTGACAGTGCCACCTCTCCAATGACACTGGACAAACCAAAAGTCCAGCAAATTTCTCTTCTTCCATACAAGAATGCAAAACAATAAGTTATTTACAGTAAGCGTAAGAGAAAGTTTGTTACAAGAATGTAAACATCAGAAGGCTTAGAGAATCTTAAAAAAAATCAAAGTGACAGTTCAGACTTTTGAGATTTATACATTTTTTCTTCTATTTTTTACTTGCTTGGCTTGCTTGATAGCACACGTTTTATAGTTGCTTGGTAACGCACATTTCGTAGTTATGGATAACTTGAGAAATACTGTTTATGGTTAAATTTACTTTTTGGTTTTGTTTTTACTTATAGGTGGCATTTTTATCTCGATGGTCTGAGGTATTATGGGTTTATTGAGTTAGGAATAACTTTTTGGTGTATTTTTAATTTAGGTCAAATTTTGATGCTCTTATTTTTACAGTTTGGTTTATTTGCTTATTGTTCTGGTGCTTTTTATTAGTTTTATTTTTGGGAATATGGGCATTTATATGGCAGACTTTTACAAGTAGTTTTTTTATTTGGTAGTGATGTTTTTTACTCAGCAGTAGCTTAAATTGGTGGGTTTTTTTTACACTGCTAGTTAGCTTTTTTTTACTTTTTTAGCCATTCTTAGAATGTTGGCTATTTATGTATTAGTGTGGAGGTAGAGTTTTGGCTACTTTTTTTTTTAAATCTCAATGCCAGCCAGGCTGCTGCCTTTCTGATTTATCACTGTTTTCACAGAATGGTTTGGGTTGGAAGGGACCTTAAAGGTCACTTATTTCCAACCCCCTGGCATGGGCTGTGATGCCACCTAGACCAGGTTATTTTCTGGTTTTCCTCTTCCCAAGTACAGTACCTTTAGCTTGTCTGTCATGGGATTCAGTGAGGAACTTCTTTATTTTATCGGATGGGATAGCAAATGAGATTCCTGCTGTAACTTTTAATGTGTTAATTCCAATGACTTCACCGTCCTGGAGAGAAAACAAAAAAAAAAAAAAAAAAAAGCCATTATTAGCAAATATGGAATACCTCAAAGAGAAATGAGAGAAATGGATCATTTCTTCCAAGCAGTCACAAATTCCTATTTTGTAGCTGGTCTTCAATTTTCTTAAGTTTTAAGAGTAATTTTTTGAGTCTATTGATAAAACACTACTTAGGAATTTTGGAAAATCAGTGTGATTATTCATCTTGCTGCAGAAGAGATAAAACTGGGTAATTCTCATGCTTGCAGCAGATGAGCAACACGTTCTGCAGCTATTCTGTGTTTATTTCAGCAAGGACCACATAAAGCATGGCACTGACTGCTCCTGAGCCACTATTACATTATAACATAAAGAAAAATACAGTTTGCCAAAATCAAAAGTTTTCCTGGCAAAATAACTCCAGGAGCTTTGGATGAAACATCTCTGATGTCATCTCTTTTGAAACCTCAGCAGTTTCATTCTCTGGTTCATCCCAGACAAAAACTCTCTAACTACAGGTGGTTTTAAGTGAAGATTAAGTGTGACTGAATGTGTGCTGTGAATTGGGTGGGAAAAAAACCTGCCAAATCTCCTCCAAGGCAGAAACTCTGAGTAGTTGTGAGTTTCAGTCTGTGCCATGCCTCCTGGGGACTCAACCCCATGTACCCTCAGGAGACCTGGGAGCTCTCACACAGTTTTGCAACCTGCTTCAGTTCATTCTACAGTACTGGCAAAGAAACCCTAATACCCTGAAAATACGTGGGTCTTTTCGGTGTGATTCAAAATGAAAGGGGAGATACATTTTGGAAATAATTAGCTGAGTTTCTGTGTGAAAAGAAAATAATTGCCAGCTTCGGGGTAAACAGCAAGGGCAAACACCCCACTGTAAAATGTGTTTTTCCCTTTTTGCAAGGCTTGAGCAAAAAAAACATTACACTTGTTTGAAACTATGCAAACCATAAACATCCTAAATATTGAAATCCAAATGTAGCCTTTTGCCAACATAAACACAGACAACTGATTAGTAAGGACCATGTGAATTTTGTGTAGTCAGCCAGATATCAAAAGTTGCAAATCCCACATCTGGTGGGGGGAGTTTGATTTTTTTTGTTGGTTTGGGTGGGGTATATTGTTTGGTTTTATTTTTTAAATTAAACAGCAATAAGCTTGACACTAAGCAAACTTAGAGAAACTCTTACCAGATTTACTAGGGGTCCTCCAGAGTTCCCATACTGAAAATAAACATAAGAACACATTTTAGTATTTACCTCCTAATCTGTTGCAAGCAAAATATAAAATAAATTTTTGCAAAATTTCTGTAGTACTGCTTCCATTGTCTATTAAATTCATGCAATAGAACAGTTTTAAATAAACCATAAACCACTGTTTAACATCACCCTTTTAGCTGAGCTTTGCAAATACTTAAGATTTTCTTCTCCTGCCAGAGTAAGTTAAGAAAGCCAAAGTTTTCCTTTTGTTTTTTTAGTGCCACACTAGAAACTGAGAGGATTTTAGGACAGCTCTGGGAGCTGTTAGTGAAGATTTCTTACCAGGCCAAGATCTGAAGTACAAAAACTATTGTTTTGCCTTAATGCAGAAACAAACTTGAACCCTTAAATGAAGCTTGGTTTCTTTTTCAGAAAACAAGATGGATTTCGAAAAGATAGTTGTTTGCCAGAGAATATTGCCTCCTCCCTTGCAATCTGCAAGGATTCTGAAGTGAAGGCAGATACTGTGCCTGGTGTGGCTCCTTGCGGGGATTTCTCAGTAACACCAAGCGCTCCTGCGGCGCAGATGCCCAGATTTACAGGGAGAGAAATGCTCCCTGCTCCTCAGAAGGGCATCACAGGAGGGGGATTTCTGCTGGGGAAAGGCCAGGGCTGAGGGCAGCAGCCCAGAGGGGACGTACATTGATGATGGCATCTGTCTGGATGTAGTCCATGTCGGAGTTGCGCAGCCCCAGCTCCTTCCCCCCGCGCTGCGTGGTGCTGACAATGCCCGTGGTCACCGTGTTCTGCAGGGAAAAGGGGCTGCCAATGGCCACCACAAACTCCCCTGGCCTCAGGTCTGCAGACTGGCCCAGCAGGAGAACTGGCAATTTACCCTGCAAAAAAAAGAAACAAAAAAAAGGAGAAAATTCGAATGTTAAGACACCGCTCTGCTGGCAGAACAAATGTTACGGAAGGATGAATGCATTCACAGGGTAGAGGAAAAGAGAGAGAGAGGCTTTTATCCCTCAGGGATTTTGTTCTGTTTTCTTTGAGTATTCTGTGTGTGGGTTGGTACAGAAACAACCAGTGTGGGCTCTTTACACTGGAGAACTTTTTCCACAACAGGTACCCTTTAAATCAAGAACAATTAAAAGACCAAAGGAATATTTATGCTTTGGTGTACAAAGCAAACATCTGATGATACTAGAAATGAGCCACTTCCAACACTTCTTGAAATAATTAGCAAACAGCTGCTGAAGTAAAAATATGATATTGTTTGAGAGTGAACACTAAAGAGTCATGAAAGCAACAACCCAAGAGTTTTAAGCATGCATGTGTACAGTTAAAAGCCTTTTATATTCTCACAAGACACCAGCTAATGATTCATCTAAATTTCCTTTAATGAAGTATCTCTTCTAAATAATCATATTGCCTCCTACATACAGAGATGTCTTCCTCTGAAGATGTTAGGATTTAAGGACCTGATGTGATTTTTCTGTCATGACAGTAGAGGATACCATTATACTTTTATTTCAAGATCTTATCTCTAAACACAATAAATATTACATAGTTCAAGACATTCCCACTAAAACATTCTTAAAATCCTGCAAACACTGCATAGTACAGCAATCAAAAATAAAAAAGGGGAGGGGAGGTTGGATCCACACACTTGTTAATGAATCAAGAGTGTTCTGAAACAGATCATACTTCAAATACTTTTTTTATTCATCACCTGCCCGTACAATACACATTGAGTGCCATTTCTCCCTTTCTTCCCACTTTTAAAAGTCAATCTCTACACTTAGAGTGATGTGACACATTTTTAAATATTTTTGTTTTATCTGTTGTCTAAAATATCCTGGCCCTCCCCAGGTAATTTATTATATATATTTAACCCATGGTATTCAACCATGTCACTAGACTATCTCTATTAGCATCAATGAACACATATAAGTGCAGGTTTAGACTTAAGGATTTGGAGGATTAAGTTACTGAACCCAAAAATCAAAACAGATTTCTGGAGACATTTATCTTTTGCTTGGCAAAGCTAACTTGAACCTAGCTTTCCTCTAAGCTTGACCTACTTCAAATTTTGGCAAAAAGGGAGAATATTGCATGTTTAATTTGGAAACTCATTGCTGGCTCTGGTTTCATTACCAGCAGTTTGAAAGCCTGACTCAATAACTCATCCATAGGGACAAAAATTCAGTGTTATAAACTAACCCAAATTCCCATCACTTTGTGGTTTTCACCTACAGTTTATTTCAAATATCCTAAGAGACAGACAATGCCTGCAAAGTAGAAAGCTAAAAATAATGTCATCAGTTATCACTATATGCTGCTGCAAATACAGAAGTTATGGTTTTAATGTTTAACAAGACTGGTCTTGTGTATCCTTTATTCAGCTTTGTTACAATCCCACCAGGGAAGTTTTACTCAGATGAGCAGATTGTTTCAATAAAATTCATTGCCAGCTCCCAGACATGGCAAGATGCTTTATGGAAACTTATCTTTCAGTCTCCAGACAGCAAGAAAATAATTAAACCAACAGAGTGAGCTGGGAGAGCCACAGAATAGGCAGCACAGAAAGGGAGAAAGCATTTCCATGTCTATTTGCATTCAGAGGAAAGTTATCACAACCAGCAATGCCCTACTAATGAATAATAATGATAAAATACAGTCCTTATCAGTGCCACAGCCACAGATAAACCCAGCTGTGGCTTAGCTCTGGGAAGGATCCAGCAGCTCTGCCCAGCTTCCCCTTCCCTTCTGCATCCCAGGGCAGCCCCTGATCCCAGGCACAGCTCCAGGGGATGAGTCCAGGGCAGGGGAATCAGGGAATCAGGCAGTTGTGATCAGCTAACACAAACAGCCCCATCTGGGTCATGTTTGGACACAGGGAGCACCCTGGCCCTTCCTCCTCTCAGCAGATGCTATTGAGCTTACGTAGCACGTGTTTGCAAGATGTCATTGGTCAAACCAGCATCTTCTTTTGGCACTGCTTTTCCTTCTTAAAAAAATAAAACCCACAACACACAAAAGACAAAAAGTGGCTTTTGTTTGTATCCCAGTGCACTGAACACAGATACTTTGCAGAGAAAGGGGACATTTATCAGCAAATGAAACAGAGACAAGCAACAGAAAACAGAATAGTTTTCATGTTTCATTACCAGGGAAAAAAAAAATAAAGGCTGGTCGTGTACAATGTTAAAATATTTATACAAAGTTCCTGAGTTGCAACAACAGTCACAAAGCCAAAATTGCATCTGGCAGCAGAGAGAAAGTACAGGAACGGCCTGTGACTAATACAATTGTGATTGTGCTGAGTTTTCAGGGCTGTGCCTATACTAGCCAGGCTGCAGTTCAAGCTCTGATGCTGTATGGATTGGCTGCAGGTCACCCCTGTGATTCAACATGCCTTCTGGAAAGTCTGGCTAACCTTTCCCTTGCTAGAAACAAAAATCCGCTGCAAAAACCTCCTGGTCCTGCACACATATGAAACACAGCTTTGGAAAATGTGTCCTGTGTTCCTGGTGATTTCGTGGTGTGGGGCAGAACTGACACACTGATGGCACTGCATGCAAATATATGAGTGCCCCTACAAAACCAATGCTATGAAGAATTGGGTATGATGAATATATGTGTTGTCATGGCTTTAAATTTGGGGTGTTTTCTCTAAAATAGCTTAAAACATTGCCACACTCAGCATTAAATTTTCCGTTATAAAAAAAACAAAACAAACTCAAATATTTATTTACATTGTGCACGTGGTTTTGAAATGAAACCAGTATAAAACCTATGAAAATCCCATGATGGAGTGGGAAAACATCCTTCTGCAGCCCAGGAGGAGCCCTGGCAATGCCAGGCAGGCACTGCTGGCAGTGCTGTAGCCAGGATCATGTCAGAACACCCCCTCTGTGCCCTCACACCCTGCCACTGGCAGGCTCACCCCCAGGAAATTCAGGAATCCTGGTAAAATGAGTGTGACTTCAGGGCTCCTAATAACTATACTTAATAAATGTGCATTCTTCAATCTTTACATAATGTCTGATGGCCGTCAGGATGACATAAGCACCACTCCAACTCGTGATTCTCCTGCTTTGACTACAGATTTGCCACTGCAGTTAATTAAAAGTGCCAGGCAAAGGCCCATGCCTTGCAGCACAGGCAGCAGGGAGCCAGGAACACCCAAACCCAGCTCTCCCAGTGACTCACTGCATGGCTTTGGGCAACATATAATACCTTTTCTACCCCTGTCTTTTCTAACTCTTGCTTTGATGAAGCCTCGGGGCTCTGCTGGATCCCTGTTTACTCAATGAAACAAATCTGCAGGCAGGCATTCTGCAAGCACACAGAAATAGGACCAAACATGCAAACCCCTAAGTGGCACATGACTCACTGTTTACACCCAGCCAGAGAAGGAGCCATTAATTTGGGTTAATATTTTAAGACTTTCACATCCCAAAGGGCTTCAGACGTTTTTATATATGGATTTGACTCCAACCCTGGATAAACACAACTCCCACGACATGGAGAGCTGCACACCACCACAAGAAATGGCTCCAGCCAACAATAGGACACAGCTATTGTGGCATGAAGAGAGGGAGAGATCAGCATCATCAGCCAGAGGGACTCAGAGAAACATGGAATCATTTAGGTTGGAAAATGTCACAGACATCTTTTATGAAAAATCCTTTCCTTAGGATTTTTCCTCCTGTGAAGCTGAGAGGCCTCAGGAGCAAAATGTAACCAATGGTTATCTGCTGCTGTGGAGTGCAACAGGTGCATCTGGGATTGGGCTCATGTGGTTGTTTCTGATTAATGGCCAATCACAGCCCAGCTGGCTCAGACAGAGAGTCCGAGCCACAAACCTTTGTTATCATTCTTTCTTTTTCTATTCTTAGCCAGCCTGCTGATGGAATCCTTTCTTCTATTCTTTTAGTATAGTTTTAATATAATATATATAATAAAATAATAAATCAAGCCTTCTGAAACATGGAGTCAGATCCTCATCAGATCCTGGTCTCTTCCCTCATCCTAAGGCCCCTGTGAACATGGTCACAGGAAAAGACCTCTGAGATTATGGAGCCCAACCACTAAGCCAGCACTGCCAAGGCCACCACCAACCCAGTGTCCCCAAGTGCTGCATCCACATGGCTTTTATATTCCTCTAGGAATGGGGATTCCAACACTGCCCTTCTATGAGGAAATTTATCCCAATATCCACCCTGAGGCTGCCCCGGCCCAGCCTGAGGCCGTTCCCTCTGCTCCTGTCCCTGTTCCCTGGAGCAGAGCCCGACCTGGGGCTGTCCCCTCCTGGCAGGAGCTGTGCAGAGCCACAAGGGCCCCTTGAGCCTCCTTTGCTCCAGGCTCAGCCCCTGCCCAGCTCCTCAGCCTCTCCTGGGGCTCCAGACCCTTCCCCAGCTCCATTCCCTGCCCTGGACACGCTCCAGCCCCTCCATGTCCTTCTTGCAGTGAAGGACCCAAAATCACCCCAGGATTCAAGGTGCAGCCCCAGCAGGGCCAGCACAGATATCCACCTGGTGTCCTTTAACAGCATTACTTGAGTCAGATAAAAGAAGGGCAATCTGCACAAAACAGCTCCAAAACTAAAAAGAGGAGGAAGCACAAAACCACCCCCAGGCACTGCCACGGAGAAATGGAAACCAAGAGACAGCCAGCCATAAGCAGGAGGTGTTTTGGTTTGAACTTTTTCATCCATGAAATAAGTGAATGTGTCTCCATGCTGGCACAGAAGTAAATCCCTCCTCTGTTCTGTAATCCCCTCCATTTGTGGATGGAAAGTCAGGAATTTGCAGGAAGCACTTTGCAGTTCAATAAAGGGATGAAGAGGAGACAAAAGTTCTGAGTTCAATTTGTGTTAACCAGTGACAGATCTCCTTCATGCTTCTTATTTTTAGGTGGGAAAGGCACAGATGAACACTAATTCAGCTGTGAGTGTAACTCTGGCAAAACATGTAACTGTCCTGGGAATTGCATTTCTGTTCTGACTAATTCAACTTTCAGAATACGTTATGGCAAAACAAAAACAACAGTCATGAGCACATAAAAATATAGAATATCATCTACAATCTAGAAACTGCTTGACAGAGAGTCAAAGAAAACAAAAAACCCAGGCTGAACACATTACAAGCCTCCAAAAGTATTTCATCTATAGTTAGAAAAGCAAAACTGAGTCTCCTTATCTAAATATGGAGCATGGGAAGCTTGCAGAAAAAAAAAAGAAGAAAAGGATGAAGTGTTGTTTTGATATGTCACCAGCTTTTCAATTGCCTGGCAAGAGATTGCTGTTCTCCCTTAAAAATAAAATACAAATGAAATTACAATTAAATAAAATAAAAATAGCAATTATAAATATGCTGGTGCTGGCAGACCCACCCTGGAGCTGTGAGTATTTTGCTGCATGAGAAGCTGGACCAGCACATTGTCCCCACAGTGAGGGCTACTAGAAGCTGAAGATGTCAGGAAACCATTGCTGCCTAAACTGATGAATAAACTGGAGTTAAGATCCAAGCTTTTTACAAGATATTTCGTTCCTATGGGTCCTGAACACTTCTGGAAGCAATATGTGGGCTTCCTCAGGCTCTCAAGAGGAAGCAGCATGTTATCCAGCCACAGATTTCAAAGTGAAATAACATTTCAGAAAAGCCACTTACATCTGGTGTGCAAGTAGTTTGTTTCTTCAAAATGTGGGCTATTAAAATATTGATGCATAAACAGAGAAGTTTGCTTTCCTGCCTCCTCCAGTTTGTACACACAGGGGAAAATCAAATCCCCTCTGACCACAAAGATACAGACACTCTCTGCCTCAGGAAACCACCAGGGCAACGAGGGCAAGAGGTCTTGTTGATTTAAAAGTGTCAAACAGAGTGTTTATTAGTAAGATACAGGAGAAACCTTAAGCTGAAGGTTTCGGCTGAAAGGCTGAAATGTCACCACAAATTAGAGATGGGTCACAACCCCACTGCTGCTGCACCATGCAGATGCCAAATCCTGTCTGGGGTAAAGAACCAGGAACTGGCCACACTGAGGAGCAAAAATCTTCAGGACCTGGCCTGTGTTCCCTGTGTGATTTCAGGGTCAGTGTCTCATGGCTGCTTTTTGAGCACGTAGAAAGAAGAAACACCTCGAGATAAAGCCATTCACCCTGCTCCCCCCATTATTTTTGTGGACAGAGCTCGATTTCCAGGGCTGAAAAGGGTCTCCAGGCAAAAGCCACCTCCACCTTCCACTACTGTGGGCTTCCACTTTCCATGTGGGCTGGGTTCTTCTATAATTCTGTCCCCCGTTAGCCCTGACATTGTCCATTAAACCACCCTGAAGTCTCCTCCCCTCCTGCTGGTGTTTATTTTTCAGCAGCTGTATCACACATTCTGATTTAACAAGGTAGTTATTTGCCCTGAGATGAATCCCACAATGCAGCTCTGCCAGCAGAAAAGCATCTGCTCCCTTTGGAGTGTTGTGCAACAGTTTTGATGGGTTTCCCACTCGCTGCAGTATCACACGTGCCACGCAGGACGCATTATTTATTTCACCAGTCCCTGCCTATGCTGCCAAAATCCAGCTTTTTCTAGGGAAGTCTTATAAATTTTGCATGTTCATATCCAAATTGTCTGCAACTGCACTGCTCCTTTCTAGTGATGTGGTCTCCTCCATGCATTTGGAAGGATATTTAGATTGGATTCATGGCTACCACATTGATTCCAATCTTACTTCCTACTTTCAACACTCCAGCAAACTGCTCAGTGTCACCACAGACACGAGAAACACTGGTGCTCTCTTTTATAGACTGTAAAAACAAGCACATTTTAGGGCTGGAACAACTGCTCCAAGGTTTCTGTTCCTCATTGACTGCAAGATGTTTTTCCACGGAGAAGAATTTAATCAGGGTTCATCCTCACTGCTGCCCAGATTTTACCACCCTCTTTCATTTCCTACTGCACTCAGCAAAGCCAAATTAGTTCTAGTAATGTCTCTGACCAGATGTTGACACCTTAGAGGAAAACAGCATTCAGGCTGCTGCAAAACCTGAACAGCTGTAGGAATACCAGCTGACAGCCTGACCCCAGCTCTGTTCCTAATCACAGAGCATTCTTCACCCTTCAGATCCTGCCTTGACATGCCACACATAAAAAAGAAGAAAAAACCCTTCTGCGTCTTTGATGTCACCTTCAAATAATTTATTCCAATTTAAGAGCTTTCCCTCTTACTTCAGAAAAATTCTTAAGGATGGTTTCCATGCCATTTCCAGATTTTTAAGGGGTCATTTGTACCACCCCATTGACTTCTTTAGCCAGCAAATACATTTCAAATTCAACAAATTATTACCCCTGTGATTTTAAGAAGTCTTTTATGCATCTGAATGACTGCAAGGCATTCCAGTACAAAAAGGAAAGCTCAAACACTGAACTTGAAAGGGTATATAAAAATGCCCCATAAAAGTTCAATCTGAGAATCAATTTCTCAGCTGACCACGTTTCCATTTTAACTTTTTTTTGTGACCATGTAAAACATTGTTTTTAATTCTCAGATGCAAAGCAACACCTGTCCTGTGAACAGAGGTGCCTCATGCCTCACCTTGGACTGGGATTTCCCAGTGCCATGTCGCCAGAGCTGGCTGCAAAGCTGGGTCTCCCATCCCTTTAAATTTCCCCCCAGTCTTCTCAAAATTATCCTGAGCTGCAATGGGAGAGGCCAGGAGGAGAACATCACCCAAGGCACTGCCTTGTACAGCTGATAAGATGCTTCCAAGGGCAGCTCAGACCAATTCCAGCCCTGTTGAGCAGTGCTTTCCACCACAAGCCCATCTGAATTCTTTTTCCCAAGCTGCTTCCAGGTTCTCCCTTCCCACACGCAGCTTCCCAGGACAACTAGAAGCCATTTCCTCCTTGATAATGTTATACATCAAATAACATTCCAGCCATGCCTGCTCTTTTGATCCTCAAACTGCCCATTACACCAGTTCAGTGTCTCCTCTGCCACCTCTCTCCTCTGGAGTTCAGCTTCCTGCTGCTCCAAGTCCTCTCCTCAACACATCTGCTCTCTCCTCCACCTTGTACTTCCAATTTTGAAGCACTTTTCCAGCTGCCCTTTACTCCCCCCTGTCCATCCTGCTCATCCCAATGCTGCCAGTGCTTGTGCTGGGGATCTTTCCCTTTGCCTCTTACTGCTTTTTCTTATTTTAGGATAAAAATGAGAAAACAAGCAACACCATGAAAACAGAGAAAAAACAACACGGCAGAAATATTATTGGTACTGTTTGGTTTTTCTGCCCAGTTGCTGTTCAGAAGCTTTTCAAAAAGAAGAAGATTTGAAGTTATAAAGGTGGCAAGGGAGCAGCAGGAGCACTCCATCCCTCGGGTCATCCAAGAGTTCTGCGTTAGGCGCCTGGCTTAGTCATGAACTCTGGCACAAACACTCCTGACCTCGCTGGGGAATAGCCCTGAACTAAAACAACGCTGCAAGATCTACACATTTCTGAGTCATGTGTTTCAAATGAAGCATTCCTGCCCGTTACACTTGGAGGTCATCAACTGACAGAGCAAACGAGGGGAGCCAACATGAGCGGCACCCCAAAGAGCCACGTCCAGCTCATTGCAGCTCTGTTACACAGCATTTCCACACAATATCCTTCTTGCTACGTGTGCAGAACCTCCTGACAGCTTTTCTGCTGTGGCAGGAGGCACAGCAACGCTGACAGAGGAACATTTGATATGGAGGGAGATCATAGATGGGAAGCTGCTCAGAAAACCACTTGCAGTGTAAGAACATCTTTCCAAGCTGGCTTTAATTTCCATGCTCAGGACGCTCCCCAAGGTATTTTCCACTTTAGTATCTGCATCAGCAAGGGACAAATGTGTCCTCTAAAAGCCATTTCTGACTTCAATATAGGCACTCAAGACAGAGTAGCACAAGCAAAACATCCCCATTTCTTCTCTGAGAAAGATTTATGTAAGATAAACGGTGTGCAAACCAGCCAGCAAACTGGGGTGTTGTTTTTTATTTGGGTTTGCATAAAAAAGTGCTATATAATACTTTCACTACACTGAGAGGTGTCAAAATTACCACTGCCACCCACAAACTTGGCTTTTAAAAACGTGTATCCACCTAGTTCATACATTCTCAACAACTCAGCCCAGTAAACACCTTGTTTTTCCTTCCAACCTGAAAATCAGCGACAGTTTTTGGAAAGGAGGACGTTAAATTAGAGGAACAAAATGTGTCTCGCTTTAACGACTCACCTGAGAATCTATTTTAATTAGTGCAATGTCTGACTTTTCATCAACATCTTTAATTTTGGCTTCATAGGTCTCCCCGTTCTTGAGCTCCACCTTCACCCTGTTCTTGTTGGTGACCACGTGGGCATTGGTGACGATCAGCCCATCCTCAGAGACAATGAACCCCGAGCCACTGGCTACAGGAACCTCCCTCTTGGAAAAAGGAAGTCTAAAAGACAAAGGAAATAAAAAGTTTATTGCTGCCAGAAAAGATGAAAGGTCAGAAATAATTCCAAATAACACACAGCCAAAAGGAGTTTGGTGAGTTCTTAATGTTTTAAGATATCTGCTGTTACTCTCATTAAGAAGATAACGCACATCCATTACTTTAGCTAATTGTTTTTCCATGACCCTTAAATTATCTTTAATTCTTAAGCATGACAAATATTTATTATCTCAAAATCCTCTTCACTATTTCATACCATCAATCAACATTTCTGTCATGCTGGCAGCTGTTTTCAAGAATTAAATAAAAAAGAAAAAAAACCCAAAACCCAAGACTGGGCATCTTGTTTACTTGCGAAATAATTCAATGTGAACCACAGCAGGGGCGATCTTCTCCACCACATCTGCAATAAAGTTGTATTTGTGCCTCAGGCTGTTGGGATGTTCTTGGCCTGAAATAGAAACAGAGGACGTGTCATGAGTTCTTCAAGTGACTGCAGGAGGGCCATTGCAAAACACCTGAATTAAAAAAAGCTCTGAGTGGGCATCTTTCCCTTCCTTAAAAGTCGTCTGCAGCATGACCCTCAGCCCTAGATTCCCTCCTCGCTTCTCTGCACAGAGGTGGAGTGCTTCATCCTCAGGGAAAATGACCCGTGCAGCCTCCTGGTGTGGAGTGCACCCCACTGGGCCATGGGGCAGCATGGGCTCATCCCTCTGTGGTGCCAGGGATGGGGCACTGCAGGAGTACAGGGTTCATTCCCTGTCTATGAAAGGGATTTTGTACTCAGATGCCTCCCTTGCTGCCCTCCTTTTCTGGATGGTCTACTTAGCCTGGATGGTCTTCCCAGATTAAACAAACCAGCTCTGTTCCTCTGCCAAAATACGCCTTCTTGGAGGGTTTTGAAGTCTCAGGCTGCTGCATTTGTAAAATGCTGAGGACACAGAGGTCCTGACCCCAGTGTGAGCCCTCAGCAGCTGCTGAGAAAGTTTAACTTGGGTACAAGGCTGGGCTTCCTTTCCCACCAGTGTCCCCACACAGCCTGACCCAGCAGCCCCTGCCTGGCACCTACACGTGGAAGAATCTTCCACACACTCCACAAAGCCCCACTCAAGGCATCCTTCCCACCCTGAGCTTCATCAGCTCCATGGATCCCACCCTGCTTTGGAGCCACTCCCAGGGCTGTGAAATAGATAGGACAACACAATGGTTCCACAAAGCTCTGCATTCCTGGGCAGTGCTGCAACAAAAGCTCATGGTCACTGGGTATTCAGCAGGGACCAGTGGGGTTTTCAAATGCCACTGGATACCCAACTCCCACTATGGCCAACATAAAATCTGTCTGCACCAAGAGAAGTTTAAAATTCTCTGGGAAAAACTCACAGTTCTGAGACAGCTTCTCCTTCTCAAGCAGTTCAGGGGCAAAACATTGCTTTTTAAAATTGGGAGCAGCTATGCAAATTGGGAACACCCAAAAGAGTTATTTTGTGTTCCTTCAGAGGCGAGAAACACCCTTTGTTTTCATTTCATTTTTATCTGGTGCATCCATCTCCTGTTATACAGGCACAAGCCAAGCCTGTTACAGGCTTTCAGAGGAGCATTAACGTGTTGTGCTACTCCCATCCATCTTTGCCATTTGGCTTCTAAATCCATGCAGAGATTAAAGCAATAAGCAGCTTGTGGATGCTGTAAGTGCCTTTGACGGTGTAAGAGGACGATTTATTTGCAGAATCATAGAAGGACTATCCCATAAACCTACCCCAATACCAAAACCCCAAATGCCCTTTGCTGTTGGAAAAACCAGAGAGGAAAGCCATGCAAATTTTCAAGCAGGCACTGGAGGCAATAATGATTTGGGAACAGAATGCCCCTGCTTTGAACGCTAACCAGACACCGGTTTGGTTCAGGGGTGAGCACGTTCCAGGTGACGTCCCAGTGCCAACAGCACACACTGTCCCTCAGGAGAGGGGTGCGTGCTCCACCCAAACGCCATCTGTCACTCAGGGACAGGGGCTTTTTTCTTATTTATACCCTGTGAAACATCTCAAGGGCTTTTAAATGCAGCCAGTGACAAGCAGCAGCCGCAGCAGCAACCACAAAACCCGCTGTGCTCTTTCAGAAGTGTTTATCTGCTTTATGAAGCAGCAACATTGATCAGGAAACTTTTGTCCTCACCTCACTGTTTTCCTCAAGAGTATTCAGTGCTTTCTGATTTACAGATGAGCTGTTGCCCTTGGGCTTTCACCCCACAGAGGCAAAAGGGCTTGCTGATTGAGAAATATCAATTTACCAAACGATTTATATTCCCTACTAGAAATATTCAGTATCCAACAAGTCACGTCATTGCTGTAAAGCTGACAGTTATCACAGGGACAGTTCTGGGAAGCTGCTACAATAAGAAAAGCAGTCTGGAATTATCCACTTGCATTAAATAGGTGCTTGGACAGATTATCAGGTGGGATTAACGTGGTGCTGGGCTAAAACTCCACAGGGCACTGCTGCAGCCATGGATCTGCTTTTTGATCACCGCTTATAAAATGATTTCATCTCAGCTGCAATGCTGTAGACATCCAAAGGTCACATCCTGCCCTTGGGAAAAGAAAAAAAAAAGCTCCACGGATGAGGGAACTACACAGGCAAAGCAGAGTTTTTGTTGTTTGTTTTTTTCATGCCTTCAATCTTTTTTGCTTTTAGCTATTGAAGAAGAAAAAGGATGCCCAGGCTGTACATGGTGAGACTGCTAATACCTCATCTCAGAGCTGCCTTCCCTTGAAACTGGAGCCTACAAAAGCCAGGATTTCAGAGGCAGCAGTATTTTGTCCATGATCCACCCCCTCATGCAGTCCCAAACTAAACTGCAGAGTGAAAAAAAAAAAGTTCAGAATTTCCTACTTTTGAAAAAGTTAGATAATAAATTCTAATTCATGGCATACTGACCCAAAAAGCTCCCAGCAGCTGGCCACGCCTGCCTATTGCTTATGTATTAGGAATTCCTGCATTGTGTAACACAGTTTTGCAACTGCTCTTGAACCACTGCCCATTTAAATGGAAAACATACCTTTTTAAAGCAAAAAAACAACAATCAAAGCACTGATCTTGATGGATTCATCGATGAATGTTAACAAAAAAAAATCCTGTAAACTGGTCTTTACCATCAACATAAAACCTGAAGGCTGTAATAAAAGTATTGATACATTGAAAAATTCTTTTATCACTGAGATTAAGAATAATGGAGGGCAAAAAAAAAAAAGCTGATTTTTCTTTGGGATTACTGAGCTGCACATGGGGAGCTGAGAGCTGCACTGATCTTTCCTACAAGAAACCACCTCTGTGTGTGAAATGTTGCCTAACATTTGAACCCAGGCACAAAGGACCACGTGGAAGCTTAAATGGCCATAAAAACACCAGCATTACAAATTTAATATGGGCAGATGCTCATTCCTCAACTACCACAGGGCAGTTTCCAGCAGTGAAACTGAGAACTTCACCAGGTATACTTTCTTCTTCCTTCTGACACATCTATTTTCCAGCTGTAGCAATAGCTCAGGGCCTGTTGGTAACAAATTTATGTTTTTTGTTTCGGTTTGGGGGAGATTTTTTTTTTTGTGGGGGTGGTGTTGTTTTGGTTTGCTTCTAAATCATTGAGAGTTGGGCTTGAATAAAGCTCAAGTTCTTAAATACCTTCAGGCTCTGATGTTCAAATCTTCCCAGACTGCTCCTCTTTCTATTTATATGCTGTGATTATTGTGTTTTGTAATGTTTTTTACTGAACTATTGCACAATGCCCTAAAATGCCCACGAGCACGGCTAAGAAACCTTTATTAATTGCATTATAAAGATGATTGTTGGGAATTCAGTTAATGACAAAAAAAAAAAAAACCAAACCAAAATATAAATAGGTTATAGCATGAAAAATTCCCAAGGCAACTAAATTCTTCAAGGACTTCAAAGGTGTGCTGGCTGCCAGTCCTGAAATGAGAAGGCAAATCTCTGCCAACTGGCATTAGCAGGGCTAATAATCAGTAAACAGACTGCTAGGAGAGCAAGACAGAGTACCAAGCCATGAAAAAAAGCACACCCAGCTGTAAACAACTGAAGTAATTTGGTTTCATAAAGAGGAGCCAAAAAGCAAATTAAGATCTGTGTTCTGGTTAGGTCATTACTCAAAGTGGCATCGATGCAATGATGCTCACAGCTCACACATGCTGCTTTTGGTGGTTATTTTGAGCTGAACTGAGGAGATGCTTTGGAGATAGAAATCTCACCAAAGTGACCTCTCCCCTTCTGCTGGGAGGGCTGTCTGCTGCTCTGGAAGGGCTGCTCTTGGCAGAGAGAAGGGAGCAGGTCTTCAAACAAAGCTTTGGGCACATCTCAGTCAGACATGGGGCTTTTCCCCACTCAGTTTTCACCCCTTTTCCCTTTTCAAAAAGGGGGTTCAGCTTTCCTTCCCAGTGACTGAGGTGAGGAGCAAAATAATTGTCCCATTTAACAGGATTTTTTTGTCTTAGACATGGTGAAAGGGAAAAAAAGGCACATCCCAGGAATTCTGTGCCACCCTCACTGAAGGGCTGCAGTTCCTGGGATAACTAAAGATATTAAACTGCCCAGGCTGCTGAAAATAGGTGAGATGATTTTCTCCTGCACTCACCACTTGTTTAGACACACACAGGGGTTTGAAAGGATGGCTTGGGATTCTCTGCAGAACGAAACCAAAAGAGCTGCAGCACTCACGAAACCTCCGGGCTGCCAGAACCGGTGACTACTGACACAAACCACAAACCAAGTTTTGTTTGGAGAACTTCCACCCTTCCCAAATAAAACTCCAGCCTCTGGTGTTTGTACAAACTTCCATTCATGCCATAAAAACCTCCAAACCTCTGACAAGGGAGACAAAAAAACTCCAGCAAAAGTGCTCAGCTCACCGAAAGCAGGGGGATCAGCAAGCCCTGCTGGAGAGAGACAAGGGAAAAAGTGTGGGAATCTGCTGCCACACTTTCTTTTTTTAAATTACAGAAAGCTGCAAGCCTAAATATTCCACTTCCTATTCAAGGATAAGTTGTGTAATTCACCAAAAAAAGGGTATTACGCAATGAAAACACTAAGAAAATAAGGAACAACACTCGACGTGTCACAGGCAATTTGCTCAAGAGCAACTCTTAGGTCATTGGAGGGAATTTTGAGAGGTCTAAACCACAGCACCTTGTTAACACAGATGCTATTGCATCAGTTATTTTTCCCCTGTATAATCCATGCAGAAGCTCAAGACACCTCACAGATTTCTGGGAGGAAAGTCTGCATTACTGTGACTTCCCTAAAAGCAAAAATACTTTCATAGCCCTAAATAATCGTAAAATAAAATGCTTGAAATCTCTCCAAACAGTAAACTGCACAAATCTGGTCTTCATTTAAAATATTTCCTGCAGCAAGAACCACTGCAAGATTAAAGTGAGGACTTTAAGTGAAATTGCTATTTGGCATAAATGCACACGTGCAAAGGGAAACTAAAGTCCATTTTCATCACCATAATATTTAGATGATCAATTCTTTCTTGGCAGTGTTCAACAAGGACTTTGTGTTTTCCCTGCTAATCCAAAAGTAGGAACTCATTCATTTTAATCACTGATTTTAAACAAACCCAAAAGAACTGCCAAGCTAAACAAAACAGGGAATCTACACAAAGTTCATAGAGCAGAGCAGCTCCCAAATTAATGGTAACACAGGACAGATTTCAGAGCAATGTGTGGTCACTCATAGAACAAAAGAACGTTTGAGTAACAAAAGAAAGGTGAAAAACTTCATGTTTTAATTGATATTCTACTCATTCACTACTGGCCACAAATTAATGCTTGCCCTGAGAAGAGCTTGGAAGGGAAAGGTATTGAGAATCCAGTTGTAGGAATAAGTAAAAGCAGATGTTGGCAACACAAGAATGTTACCAATATCTGATGTCCCATCCCTGGAAGTGTCCAAGAACAGGTTGAACAGGACTTGGAGCATCCTGGGACAGTGGGAGGTGTCCCTGCCCATGGCAGGGGATGGAATGAGATCAGCTTTAAGGTCCCTTCCAAGCCAGGCCACTCTGTGATAGTAAGAATTATCAAGTTATACGGAGAGAATGACAAAAAGAGTTCTTGTGTATTCATAAAGCAACAAGAAAAAGGATTTGAAGATAATGAAATTGCAAAGCAGAGCCTTTAGAGAACTTTGGTCCAACATCTTTAGCCCAGCTTCTTTCTTAGTGGGAATCAGACCTCTTTGCCATCCAGTACCAAGGCTGTTCAGGATGTTCTTGCCACTGAAAATGGTCAATGGGCAAATTCCTCATGTAACATGCCCACAGCTTCCTTCTAGGAAGTTCCTATATAATTTAACACTTTCATTTTTAACCAAACAGGAACTTTTCCTACCACTTATCTACAAGGCAGAGTAAGTGGGAAGTTAATCAGATACAGAATATCTTTGTTAGAGCTCAGCTGCTGAATTACTGTAGATCACAGGATTGGAAGGTTCTGCAGAGAAGGAATGCCCTGGATGGGTGCATCCTGGTCCAAGCTGTGTTACTCAGTCTCCATGCAACTTGTAAAAAGCAATTTGTGCTTTAGTGTCTTAGATTTAGCTCTAAAATGGGCATAACCCTATTTTATCTGATTGGAACAGTCTCAGCCCTTAGCAACCCTTGCAGAACCTCACAGGGAGAAAATATGTATATAAAAACTCTCAGGAATGCCAGAAATTCCTTTATAAACCAAGTGCACTGGCTTGAGTGCAAAACAGGCTCACAGTTATAGCAGCAAGGAGCAAAAACCACCAGACTTTTGAGCTGATGAGGCTCAAAGGCAACTGGGTGTCAGGCAGGAATCCAGAGAGGAGAGACAGCTCCATCTAAAACAACAGGAAACTGCAATTCCTTCTGTCAACAGCAGTGGTGAGGTGGGAGGAAACCCAGCTTGGGCATAAACAGCAGCCTGAGGAAGGGAAGGAAAAAGGAGAAGGGAAAGGAAAAAGGGAAGAGGGAAAAGGGAAAGGGGAAAGGGAAAAGGGAAAAGGGAAAAGGGAAAAGGGAAAAGGGAAAAGGGAAAAGGGAAAAGGGAAAAGGGAAAAGGGAAAAGGGAAAAGGGAAAAGGGAAAAGGGAAAAGGAAAGGGGAAAGGGAAGGGAAGGGAAGGGAAGGGAAGGGAAGGGAAGGGAAGGGAAGGGAAGGGAAGGGAAGGGAAGGGAAGGGAAGGGAAGGGAAGGGAAGGGAAGGGAAGGGAAGGGAAGGGAAGGGAAGGGAAGGGAAGGGAAGGGAAGGGAAGGGAAGGGAAGGGAAGGGAAGGGAAGGGAAGGGAAGGGAAGGGAAGGGAAGGGAAGGGAAGGGAAGGGAAGGGAAGGGAAGGGAAGGGAAGGGAAGGGAAGGGAAGGGAAGGGAAGGGAAGGGAGCAGGAGCACACCGTTCCTGCAGCGGCATTGCCATATTAACACAATGCTGAGGGGGCCTCAGCCAGGATGACCCATTAATTAATTAATTAATCCCAATTAATTGGGAGCCAGCAGCCCTCTGACAATGGCACAGAGCTCTGGTGGCCGTGCCAGCAGTGCCCTGCACAGGCAGCAGGAGCAGCATGAGCAGGGAGATGCTCAGGCACACGGAATGGAGGTGAAGAACAACTCAGAGCAAGGGCAAAGAGTGCTGAGCTGGAAAACATCATTAAAAAAATGTCATTCCAGCAGCCCTGTCTGAGCTGGAAGCACTAAGAAATGTAAGTCAGGTAGTTATGGAAAAGAGTCTGCCTCATTTCCTGCAGAGAGAGGAACAGAGTATTTCAGCCAACAGGTTAAAGGAGACAATTCTCTTCTCTGCAGAAGGCTGAAAATACAACAGATGAGTCAGGAATAATTCCTCCTCTCCTTTTTTTTCAGCCCTGCTCAGTTTGTGTCCCTTCCAAGTTGGGTCATCACCCTGTTTTACCTCCCAGCTCCAACTGGCTACAGGCAGAGAACCAGCAAAATAACCTCAAAACTCCCATTAAGTACCAACGACGTGGTAATTCCTATATCCCACATGTAACCAGCGGCTGCCTGATCTTGAGAGTTCCTTCTGAAATTATAAACCCGTTAAGATCTCGTTTTAAGTATGTGAGAAACTTTCACACTGCATCTTCAGAAGAAATCCCTGCTTAAGAGGCACTTAGCTTCAACTTCCAGGAAGCCTGGTATGAAGACACCAGGGAATAAAAACAAGTTCTTGTTTTCATGCTTCTTAAACTTCTCTCTGGCCTAAAAAAAAAAAAAAACTCTTAAGGGGAAAGCCTATAAAAAGCTTCCTAAGATGCTGCTTTTCTGCAGCTGGAGGAGGCATTGATTTCACCACTTTGCTGTGGCAGGACCTAGGAGAGACATGGAGCTGATACAAATATGGGTCAAATCTATAGGAAAAAATAGATAGAAAACCCTCAGAACAGTAATAAAACAGACAGCACTCCTTACTCTGGGGTGTTGTAACTGCACAGTACTTGATCCCAGCATAATTACATTGCAAAAGCCTCAATAGCCTGAAAAATCTGTCAGCCTTTGGCAGTATTTTCTACATCTGTCTCAAGAATCACTCCAAGACCACCCAGATTTGTTCTAATGTGGACATCAGAAATCAGTGAGTGGCTGGGAAATGAAGCTGGAGTGATGTGGATGCTCCTTGTGCCACCCTACCTGGGGACCTGCAGTGAGGGGGTGGCACTGCCACTGGTGAGGCAGCCCCTGTCACACAGCCCTGCTGCTCCTGCAGCCCCTAATGAAGGGTTTATTGCACAGCAGGTCTCCATTTCCCTCTCTCAAATATGCATTTTTCAAAGATATTTAGCGTCCTGATTATTATATTCACTGCTCCCCTATCAACAGCAGCTATTTGAATATTAATATACTTATCCCCACACCTATCCTGCTTTATTTTATGGACCATCTGAGTACTTTTCATATTTATAGGTGGCTTCTGCTTGCCCACTTTCAGTGCCTGAATACAAAAGAAAATAAGGGTTAGACAAGCTTTACCTTCATAGATTGAGGTCTACACAGAGATAGAGAAAGGGCAGACACTCCAAACAGCGCCTGTGCTGTCCTGGAAAAAGGAATGAATCATCCCTTCACCACCACTAATGTTGAAGCATGAGATTCCTGGGGGGTTGTGTTTATTTTGGGGGTGGGATGGTGGGAGGGGACAGACTTGTTTGGGTTTCTCTTCCTTCCCAGTGCTTGGTGCACCCACTCCTTCCCTCCTCCAAGAGGGCCCTCTGCAGATGCAGATCGACAGATCATCGATGCTGTTGGCAGGGCAAAGCCAAAACTGCAGCCTGAGAGTTTGAGAAATAGAGTAATGGAAAAGAAAAGTAATGGAAAATGGAGCAGCAATGCTGGCAAGGTGCAGAAAGCTGAGCAGGGACTCATGGAAGCTCAGCTTGCTCTCAGCTCTGCTGCTGGCTGACCTTGAGCAAAGCTCTTTATCTTTCCCTGCCCTAGATTCACTATCTGTGAAACAGGGCAATGACAGTGGCCTCTGGAAAAATATTGAGAGCTCCCCTTAATGTTATCCTCTGTTACAGAAAATATTTCAAATTTTAGACCACTGGGTAACTTCTGTGCATGGCTGCCAGATTTACTAAGCATTATTTTATCCTTTAGTTGTCTGGCAACACAAATCCCTGTGCTACCAGAAACATTTCAAGCACCATAGCTCAGTCTCACTGGGGTTTCCAGCAGCAGTTCTGCAAAAGGGGATGTAGGAATTATTCACTGCACATCCCTCTCCCATGCCTCACCAAAAAAAAGACTTTACAACAGCAAGGAGATGGAAAGACTGAGAAACCCTGATGGGGAAAAAGTGACAGAGACAAGAATGAGGTTTGGTTAGCCAATACCACACAGAGTTCTAATGCCACTGCTTGCAGTGACAGGGCCAGGTACCAGCCTGCAGGAAAGGCAGAGGAAAATGCATTTGCTCACACATGGAACACATATTTGCTTTGTTTTCCCACTTTTTTCCTCCAGAAACAAGCTCCTGGCAGAGCACTTGTAACAAATTGCACAAGCCAGCTGACCTCCAACCTTGTGCTTCCCCTTATCAGGGCACCAGGGAGCCTGATATTAACCCAGAAATTCAAGAGCTGCTCTGTCTGTCTGCATAATTCACCTCCACTTGCTAAAATGGGGTAGCAAAGATCTCCTCAGTTCATTAAACTCTAAAATAACTACTCACCTGTGTCCTGTCTCACAAGCTTAAGCTATTATAACTCCCCTGTTACCTACAGATATAAGGTCAACATCCATTAGTAAAAGAACAATTATTTTACAGCCCTTTGAGACAAGGGAGTGGAGGCTTATTTTTTAGTTATATTCTTCTCTTTGAAGCAGGATAAATAATTTGGGAATTACAATGACCTGCATCCAGAAGGCAAAATAAAGTCTTTTATTCTACATCCTGAACACAGCCTCCAAAATAATGTCAGGTATTCACTTGGGCCCAGCTACAAAGGCAGTGGGACTCAGTGCCAAGTCCAGCCAGGGATCCTGGAGGCCCCAGCAGCTCCTGGGAGCGAGGAATGGCTGCATTTATTACAGCACAAGTTCCACAGAACCCCAGTTTCTATTTCTGACGTTGCTTCCTTTCACTCCAAGCACACGTAAATTCACATTTGAAAAATATTTTCCAGCTTCTCCTATTTCTTGGACGGCAGAGCCCGAGAGCTGCTCAGGATCTGCTGCCTCCCTCACACCCTAGCAACACTCCTGCTGCTTACTCATGGCCTCAAGTATTCCTGCCCAGTCCACAGGTACCTTTACATTTCAAAGCCCAGAAGATGAAAGGATTGAATCTTTCCTTGTTCCAAATCTGTGTTTACTGACTTGACTGTTTGAAGTCTGGAGACTGCAAAATTACTGCCTGCTCCCCAGGAAGGCAATCTGGATGTGCAGAGGAGAAAAGGTGAGCTGCTTCTGACAAACCACTTCTTACAGTTGCCTCCTCTCCGAGCTGAATACTTGGCTTTGGAAAAGCTTTTTAATCCCACACTTGGGAATTGGTTCTCTTCTGGAAAGATGTTGCTATTTATTTCCACTGCCTTCAGCTGCCTCTTCATTCCCTCCCTCCTTCCCTCCCTTCTCCTGCTGCTGCAAAATAGACTGAGGAGAAGTTGGAAAAGAATGGTGTTCAGACCACCCAAACAGCAGCTGAGGGAGGAGATGACATTTAGCAGCACTGGAATGGCCATTTGTGCGCTCAGACCCCAAAATCCTGCTCCTCCTGGGTCATTTTTAATAGACTTGGCACGTGCCAAGTAACCTGCCAAAGTCTCCCAACACTTCTTCAGCACACAAATAACAATAATAAAACCACCACCCTGCGCCTGTTATTATCTTCAGGGAAGCAGCTGAAAGCCTTGTTCATAACAACAGTACCAGCTTCCCTCTTGATAAATATCTGGCAGGGCTCCCGACCTTCACAGGTTTCCCAGCTGAGTTTCTCTCCCTGCCCTGGTTATCCACCCCTTCCTGCCAGGCTGAGCAGTGCCAGGCACAGGGATTCAGGCACAGGGATTCAGGCACAGGGATTCAGGCAGGTCCCTCTCCTGCCCATCCCCTGTGCCCTCAGCTCACTCTTAGGCTGCTCTAGAAGGACTCAGTTAATGACAAATGGGTTGTTGACCACAGAGGTCCTTTTCTCCTGCCAGATAATGACACTGAGACACTTGGATGCCTGGTGCATTTCAAAACACAAAGTCAGGCACTTTGCAAGAAACTGAGTGATTTAATTTTTTTTTTTTTTGCTTTCCCTTCAGCTGTCTGTAGAATGTGAAATCAGGTGATGGAGTAGCAAAGCCTGTATCTCAGTGGTAGACAGCTTTCTAGACTGAGCAACCCCTCACCTCTGCCTTCTCCCCAGGCAGTCCAGCTGCAATGTCCTGCTTAATGCAAGCCATGAGAGCTCCCATCAAACCCCAGATGTGACATCATGGTGAGAGCACGCCTGGGGCAGATGTCAGAGCCACCTGTGACAGATGCCAGCGAGCTGAGGGCTGCTGAGCTCACTGAGATACCACATTAGACATGGCAAACCAAATGAAAATATGAAAACATATAAAACCAGGCAGAAAGTAGTTAGAAATGGAGAGCAACCACAAGGAATGTTCTCCTTCCTTGGGTTAATGAGGAAAGGACAAATCCAGGTTAGTTTCTATTTTACAGTGTGGAGAGGAGGGCACACTGTCCCAAAACGCCTGCCAGCACTTGTGGGAAAAACGAGGAAGGGAATAAAGCCTGGTTGAAGTTGTGTGCTGAGCCCTCTTCCCTTGGTCAGCAGGAGGGATTTAAGGCCACCAAAAAATATTTGCAGAAGAAAAAGAAAACATCCTCCCAGCATGCTGAACCTCACCACTGAACATCGAGGTCTCGTGGCAGTGACCTCGCTCCTGGGCGTGGGATGCTCTGACAACAGCCACAGCTTCTGCCCAGGGGACATTCACCTCTCTCTGTGCCTCTGTGTTTGGTATCAGCACACACAGAGCTGCAGCAGCACGGGCTCTGCAGCCTGAGCATCCTCTGATGGAGAGGGAATTTTGTATTTTGTATTTGGTATCAGCACACACAGAGCTGCAGCAGCACGGGCTCTGCAGCCTGAGCATCCTCTGATGGAGAGGGAATTTTGTATTTTGTATTTGGTATCAGCACACACAGAGCTGCAGCAGCACGGGCTCTGCAGGCTGAGCATCCTCTGATGGAGAGGGAATTTTGTATTTTGTATTTGGTATCAGCACACACAGAGCTGCAGCAGCATGGGCTCTGCAGCCTGAGCATCCTCTGATGGAAAGGGAATTTTGTATTTTGTATTTGGTATCAGCACACACAGAGCTGCAGCAGCACGGGCTCTGCAGCCTGAGCATCCTCTGATGGAGAGGGAAGATTTCTTTAGTGGCAGCTGCAGCTCAGGAGCCCTGCCCAGGCTGGGGCACAGCAGGAGGGGTGGCACTGGTTATGCTGCCACAGCACAGCTGGACACTGCTGGGAAGGGCTGGAGTTTTTTAAGGCTCATTTTGCATAGGGAATCATCCCCCTTCTGCACACAGGCCCACAGCAACCTGCTCCTGCCTCTACTGCTTCCCTCTAAACACTGCTGGTATTTGAAGAGATTCCCTGGGAATCACGGATCAGCACTGGAAGCAGACTGTAGGAGATGAAAATTGAAAATGACAGAAGTTTTACTTTATTTTAAGCAATATACACAGCACTGTACTTGACCAGCTACTGAAATAGTGTGAAGTTTAAAAACAACAACAAAAAGCCCTTTCCAAACACTTTCTCTATGTTCCCATTCCTTTGCTTCCCAAGGCTGTTGCATCGTATTGACCGAATTATTTACGTGGGTGTGTTACTATGAAAAAAATGGCTTGAGATAACTCAGTCTTTAGGTAGAAAAAGCACTCCTGATGATGAACTCAAAATAAAATTAAAAATTAAGTACATTAAGGAGCCAAACATTAGGTAATGCTTTTTCAAAACATCAATTCAAGCACTTTACAGCCGACTCTCCATCCCTTTTTATCTCAGGTTCTCTACATACGAAAAAAAAGCTTTGCTGGTAGCAATGTTTGCTCTCATCCAGGGATAGACATGTGCTGCTGGTTGGCTTCTCCAGCACTTTCTTTTTGTTCCAGAGGTGCAACAGGGCAAAATGATTGTCTGGAATTGCTCCTGATGGATCCACAACAGCAGAGCTTTCCCAGACAGGGACTCTGTGCAGCCCGTGCATTTTCTGTACCCCCCACCAGAGGCACGTATTGCTCCCAGCTCAAACACAGCCCCAATTCTGCAAACGTTCAGCAGAAAAGGCTGAGAAAACAATATTGGTTTCATGAATCGAGAATAAAAATCACAAGGCATTGTCTTACACTGGGCATCAGGAAACTGTGGGGTGAAAAGTTTGATTGTCTCCAGCGACAGCAAATGCCAGCAACGTGCCACAACACAGCTCTGACACCGAGGGGACAACCAGGGGTACAAAAAATTGATTGTGTTGACACCAGAGCTGTGAGCCTGATCTGTAGGCTGAACACACAGCCTCTATACCTCAGGATGTTTTTCTCTTGAAGAGATGATGGCCAAGTGCAGAAAAAGATGCGTTTGAAAGAAAAGGACGTCCAGAAATTATACGACTTATACCAAAATAATTAATCCTCGCTAAAACAGCGCTGACTTACTGAAAAGCGACTACTACCCTAGAAATAAAGGCTTAATTCATGCTAATTTTTACACGTTACTCCCTAATGGTGCTGAACGGCTTGGAAGAGATACAGAGCCTCGGCTTAGGGTGTTTAATCCAGCCCGTAATAGGGGCTGCATCTTGTGACGATCATCCCCTGCTTATCCCAGCTCGGCTTTGCCCCGCTCGGTGTCACATCCTGCACCCACCGCTCCTGCCGCACCGAACACTTCTCCGGGCTGCTCCGACACCGTTTCCTAACCCGGCAATGCCTCTTTACACCGTTTACAAATAATTTGTATCCGTCCTGCACTGAGTACTCACTCACATTACATTGGGTCTGACTACTAAAGAATGCTGAAGGAGAAACGCCACGCGTTGTTACTTATCGGCGTCCATCTCCATCCTCAAAAAACCCAACAAAAACAAACACAAAACTCTAGGCTGAGCTTAACACGCTGTTAACAGGTTTCTCCCTTTCCAGCAAGTCTTTTATTAATCAGAGCGCGTCTGCTAAGCCGGGCCAAGGCAGGCAGCAGCCTGCTCTGCCCACCCCTTTGCTCCATCACATCCGAGCGGCTCCTGCATTCCTGCCTTTATTCCCCGGGGCATTTCCCTGTGACAAAGCGCCGGGACGGGAGCGCGCTCGACTATTCCTCCGAACTTTGCTGGGCTCCGCTGCTCAGGCTTTGCACCAGTTTCCCCCAGTTTCGGGCCGGGCATCACCCCTCGGGGTGGGAGACAAGTTTAAATCGGGTACGGTGTTTTTCACACCCCTGCACTTGGCAGCCGCTGCCAAACCGGTGTCTCGCTGAGCTGGAGCGGCCGGGCTGAGCCGCGGCCGAGCCCCATCTCCGGCTCCTCCTGGGGAACCGCATCCCGGCCGGGCATGAGGATGCCGGGGCCGAACCTCCGCGCATCCCCCGCACTCCGGGTCATCCCCCGCGCATCCCCCCGCGCATCCTCACCCTGCCCGCAGGCTCCGCGCTGGATGGCGATGATGGGCGGCTGCCGGAGGCGCTCCGCCCGGCGGCTGGCGGCCCGCAGCTGGCAGTGGCTGGCGTAGGTGACCGCATCGCTGCCGCACACGGGCTCGCTGCTGGTGCACTGGCAGCGCCCCGCGGCCGCCCGCTTGCGCACGGTGGCCGAGGCGGGCACGGCTCCGGGCGGCAGCACGCACTGCAGCCCCTCTCCGCAGGGCGGCCCCGCGCCCCCGCACGCCTCGCCCTCCTCGGCCCCGCACACGCGGCAGCAGCCGCAGGCGTCGGGCACGGGCCCGCCGGGACAGGCTGCGGGCAGCGCCGGGCAGCGAGAGCGATCGCAGCGCTCGGGGCAGGCGGGCGGCACCGCGGCCAGCAGCGACGGCAGCGCCGAGGGCAGCAGGGCCGCCAGCAGCAGCGTCCAGCCCCGCAGCAGCGGCATCGCGGCGGCTCCGGGGCGGCGAGCGCGGTGAGAGCGCCGGGGGCCGGGCGGCCGCTTTAAGGGAGAGGCGGCGGGGCGGGACCGGACCGCGGCACGGCCCCCCCCGGGATGGGACACCCCCACACCGCCCCCCCGGGACAGCGACATCCCTCGGGACAACGACAGCCCCCCGGGACAACGACACCCCCCCGGGACAACGACAGCCCCCCGGGACAGACACACCACCCCGGGACAGAGACACCACCCCGGGACAGAGATATCCCCCCGGGACAGCGACAGCCCCCCGGGACAGACACACCACCCCGGGACAGAGACACCACCCCGGGACAACGACAGCCCCCCGAGACAGCGACAGCCCCCCGGGACAGCGATATCCCCCCGGGACAGAGACAGCCCCCCGGGACAGCGACACTCCGAGGGGAAAAACTACCCACAGTGGGAAAGCTGGAGGTTCTGTCATCCTCTCTCCATGGAAGGTTGTGTCTCTTTGTATCTCTACCTTTAATAGTGGTTGTTCTAGAGAGGAAAGGCGTAGAATTGTTTTTTTTTTAACATGTCAGACAGCGACATCCCCCTCGGGACAGAGACATCACCCCCGGGACAGCGACACCTCCTCCCGGGACAGAGAGATCCCCCCGGGACAGAGAGATCCCCCCGGGACAGAGAGATCCTCCCGGGACAGAGAGATCCCCCCGGGACAAAGAGATCCCCCCGGGACAGAGAGATCCCCCCGGGACAGAGACATCCCCCGGGACAGAGAGATCCCCCCGGGACAAAGAGATCCCCCCGGGACAGAGAGATCCTCCCGGGACAGAGAGATCCCCCCCCCCCGGGACAGAGGGATCCCCCCCCGGGACAGAGAGATCTCCCCGGGACAGAGACATCCCCCCGGGACAGCCGGAGGTCCGGCGCTGCGGGGAATCTCGGCGGTGAAAGCACCGAAATCGCGGCCGGCAATGATGAAGATCGGGGGAAAGGCTGATAAGGCGCTCCTGTGAAGCAGGGGAGGGGGATGTGAACGCTTCCCCACCTCGGGAATTACAGGAAAACAATCCGAAGTAAGCGCCGATAAAGCTTCCGGCTGATAAGGGGATGGGGGGAGCGCGGGGTCGGTGGAAGGAGTGAAGGGATGAATCCATTCTATGGAAATGTACGCAAATATCAGGTAGTTTATAGCAATATCAACTCCTCGCCGGGAATGGCCGGTATTCCCGTGAGACCCCCGGCTGGGAAGGGCGCGGGAGGCGCTGGCCGGTACCCCAGGCATGGGAGGAAGGCATGGGAGGAAGGCATGGGAGGAAGGATGCTCCCGAGCCTTCTGCTCGGCCCCGCGCTTCGCCCGACACGCTCAGAGCCGCAGGACGAGGGGGATACCAGCAATTAGCAGAAGGTTAATCAACCGAAATAATAATAGGGGAAAAAAAAAAGAAAAAGAAAAAAGGAGTTTTCCACTATCTCAGGCAGGCTGATCCCATTCATCCGGCAGCTGGGCACCGGCCAGAACCTATGGACAGCGGCCTCTCTGCCATCTGCTCTTCGGGCACATACAAGGAGGTTTAATTACAACCAAGTGCCCTCCGAGGGACAGGGCATCCCTGCCAAAGCTGAGAGGGAGCGGTTTAACAGAGCTGGAAATTAAGCAAAGCCAATTTTTTTTTTTTTTTAATTACAAGCCGATTAAACTTTTGAACTGACTCTCAGTCTATAATTATTTCAGTGTACCTTTATCAGGCGCCGATAATCAAGCAGCTAATGAACTTTACAACCCATTAGGTGAGAGGAAATGCTGTTAACTGTTCGATGAGCTGCAACCAAGGAGTTGAACTTGTCAGCAACTACATTAACACAACATATTTCAAAATATTTTCTCCTAAGAAAAATTCAGCAACGACCCATTTGAGCTTTGCAAGCACCAGAATTCCAGTTGTTCCAGGAAACACCATAAAAACTTGTGCAAAACTTATTAAACTCTTGGTTAGTACCTGAAGCTTGGAAACCAAGTATATTCCAGAGTTCCCAGTTAAAATTCCAGTGTGAACTCTTTATATCTGCAGTTTTCCAGTAACTTCTGTACTCAGCAAGAAAAGAGATTTCAGGAGAATCCCCTGATTTCAGAAGTGATCCAAGCAGTAAAATCGAACAATTCATAGAAAATTGTCTTAATATTAAAATCATTTGTGTTAACAAGTCTTAAGAAAAAGCTCAAAAATATTAACAAGTTAAAAATCTTTTAAATGTATGTACATAAGCATACATATATATACCCCCCCCCCATATATATGGGGGATACATATATCCATGTATGTATATATGGATAGATATCATGGCAAAATGTTTCCAAGTAATTAATTATCCATTGCTTATCGACGGCTTTGTGGATTTTTTTGTTTGGTTTGGGTTTTGTGCCTTTTAAAGATAAGTCTTTACCGAAAGCTGATGAGCTTTTAGCAGGAAAGAAAGAAACAAACAACCCCCACCAAACAAAAAAACCCCAAACCATTTATACAAAAATAAACAAACAAACAGCAAAAAATCCAAACCAAAGAAAAAAAAAACGCCAAAAAAACCCCACAACGGGTTCAGGAAAGATCTCAGAAACTCCTATTTAGAAGCAGGAACAAAATACTCAAGATAAGTGAATTACTGTGGGGTTTCACCCTCCCCAGCCGAGAAAGGCTCTCTGCTCTCCTCTCACATTGCTGTGGTCAGGTAATTTACTGCTCAAAGCCACTGCAGCCTTATCTCCACAGGCAGGATAAAACTACCCAGAGTGGGAAAGCTCCAGGTTCTGCCATCCTCTCGCCGTGGAAGGTTGTGTCTCTTTTTATCTTCACCTTTGATAGTGGTTGTTCTAGAGAGCAAAGGTGTACAATTGTATTTTTAACACATCAGCCAGCACTATCAGCTCCAAACTCTTCTTGGTAAGAATGTAAATCTTCTATTGAGTATTAAAACACAATATTTTACGATATTAATTTTATAGTTGTTACGTAGGTGCACAAAATCTGAATATAAACATCTTGCTTTCCAGAATAACCAAGCTAAGTCTTTGGGGAGGTTAATAAATTAGCTCACTGAAAAATAGATTTGTTAGTTGTCTACCTGATCTGTGCAGAAGTGCCTTAGACCTGAGAGGTGCCGCACAAACAGCAGTTATTATTTCTCCTCCACCTGATACAGAACAGCAGACATTAACACCAGAAAGGCCAAAAATGTGGTCTGAAAAACACGCTTCCGAGCCTCAGAGGTAAAATATCTCCTACTTTTCACACGGAACTGGCTGATAGGAGGCTCCACCTAGAGATCACACAGCAGAAATTCCCCTAGAGGGATGGAAGTGTGGGCACTGCTGTCAGGGATCCAGGGATGCTGTGCCAGCTTGCCCTGCCCTGCAATGTGAGCCTGGGAGCACCTGGGCACACACGGAAAGGGGGGAGCAAGAAAGGGATGAAAAAAGGGCACGCTTGGCCAGGGAAAAAAGGGTAAAGTCTGAGTCTTGAAGGGTCCCGGCCAGAAAAGAGCATGAAGGAGCTTTGGGAAGTTTGGAATGCTGATAGTCTGAGCAAACTCTAACATCTTGGACTTGGCAGAAACTTTTCCCAGCTTTATTCTGTTTGCTTCATTATTATCATTATTATCATTATTTTGCTGCATGCCTTAATGGCTTCCTCTCAGATTTTCGGGGGAAAAATTGTAACAACGCTACTCCCACCTCCCAAAAACCCAGGATTTCTCCACTTTAACATAACAAGAGAAATCTTACAAAAACCTAAAGAAGAAGCAAAACCTTTGTAAAAACTACATTCATTGCTGCATACAGAAAAAAAAAAAAGCCACTGCTTTGAAAGTGAATGGCTTCAAACCAGGGAATTGAAAACTCCACGTTCTTTCCCTGATATAATCTAGCCCTGGTGCTCGACAAGCATTAACTGCTGGCATAATTTACAAACGAAACGAACCATCAGGGTGTCTTTTGTAAAGGCTGACACGGAGCCAAGCGACCTGCCCCAAGGAACAATTGCTGATCTGCAGCGAGCGTGTCTTTGCGGTCAGGCGGCATTTCCTCCCTGGCGGAGGGCAGAGCTACCAGCAGGAGCGCACGTAGGACACTGCAGGCTGTGAAACAGCCCTGAAACTTGGTCATTTATAGGGAAAAAATACCCAGAGTCCCAGGAAATGCCACCCCTCTGAAGGGGCACAGTGCACAGCCAGGTGGGACAGTGGAATCTGGGGGCCAGGCTGGATTTCAGAGAAGCCTTCTGATCCACCCGTGTAAAGACAGAAAAATCCGTGTTACCTTTTCTTCCCCAGGGGGGTTTTTTATCAGTATCCCTTGAGAGCAGAGGTGACTCAAGTGTCCCGAATGCAGAGTGGTTTAAATTCTTGCAGGATGCGTTCACTGCGCATCCTGATATGCAAAATTCCCCTCGTTTGAAATGCAAATCCCTAATGACAGTGTCAAAAGTGACACTTTGAAGGGCAGCGCTCAACAACTGCTAGGCCATTAGTAGTGCCTTCACAAATGAGCACCAGTTTCTTTTCCTCAGAGGTTGCACCGAAAATCTCAAGCGAAAAATCCAGGCAGAAACAGCTCCCAGGGCAGGATTCAGGTTTCAGTTCTCCAGAGAGCTGCATTCAGTATTTCACTATTTCACCTCACCTCAGCAGGGCTTTAACAGCTCACTGGCTTGGAGCATCAAATGATTTGAAGGCTGTTCTGCAAAGTTCAGATGACTATTAAGACGTTAAATGAAACTTAAAAGGTAAAGCTACACATGGCACAGAGAGCTTCACTGCTTTCATTTCAACTTTTAGACTGAAATTCCCTATCCAGTATTTCCCCATCTTTCATTTCTTCCCTCTCACCTCTATTTAAAATGGAATTGTTAAAAAGACAGTAATATTTCTCTTCCACACCTTCAGAGTGTCCATTTTAGTTGCACTCTAATTTCTCCATCCATTATAATACTTACTGTAAAACCTAAAAAAATATTAGCAAAAATAACAACAATAACAAAAAAAAAAAACCCAACCTGGAACAGCCCAGTGACTTAACAACTGGAGTCTCCAGATCAGCTTTTAAGTATGAAATACACTTTAAAAGCAAATTAGTACTAGACTTGATTTTTAAAGCTGGAGTGTGACCCCTAGGTGGTGCTGACATCCTGATATTCCACAAGGTTAAGGAATATTCCATTTATTAAACTGTATCCTAACACATCACCCCTCAGCAGCTGCCCCCAGGAACGTGCACTGCAGGCAGCAGTTCCATTTTCAGTATTTTATTTTAACACAGTGAGTTTAAAGCTGTGGTCATACAGAATAATTTGATTTCCTCTTCAGCGAAGGGGCAGAGTGCACAGCCAGGTGGTGGCAGTGGAATCTGGGTAACTGGGGCCAGTCTGCATTTCAGGGAAGCGCCCCTGAGAGAGAACCCTTCTGATCCATCCGTGTAAAGACAGAAAAATCCATGTTACAATGTTTTCTTAATCAATATCCCTTGCATAACATGTAAAACTTCCACAAAAGAAACTGAGATTAGCACAAGAAAATCAGCTCAGTCTGCTCAATTTCATTCTTAGGCTACACAACCTGATTAGATTTGAAGAATTAGAGATGCTATGGCCGGATGAAGGAGAATCTGATCTCTTACATGCTGAAAAAGAATGTATTGCTCTGATTAAATACTTGTCATGGTGCAAAGAAACTCAACCAGATGTTATTTTAAGTTACCCAAACTGATTTATTGACAATTTAAATGTGACATATTTACAGCACTGTTTCTAAAATAATTTAACAATTTTCATAGATTTATAAAAGTACTGATAAATAGGAGACCCTGACAGTGACCAACCACAAATATTTCCCTATGCTACTGAACTACAACAGTAGTTCATTTCTTTTTTCATTTTTCTCTTTTTCCCCTCTTTTTGTAAGTCCCATAATGGAGCTGCTTTACCTCCACCCAATGTGTAAATTTGCCAATACCAAAATACAATAAAATGACCATGCAGTGTGAAAGCTGTACCAGAGCAAGTGATTTCAGATGTTAGACTACAGTAAAAATATTACAATGCAAAGTGTCTTCCACACAGAATGTACTTGTGAAAAAATAAGCTTTTAAAGAGATAATGGTTTCTTTTTATAGAAATTAAAACCTACAATACTAGTACAGACATTTACAGTAATTTCCAATTCTGTGCTAGTTTTCACATATATCTAAAGTCAAACAAAACCAGTAATTTACAGACACCACTGCCTTAAGACAGTGGTTAGTTAGCTTATGGATAAAAAAAAAATAAACCAAAACCAAAAGAAGGTGCTGATATAATTTAAGGTTTTGAATTTCATTATATTCCATTCTTATATGACACCAATTATTCTGTCCTGGGATCAATAAATTGCTGTAGTAAAGCCATCCAAATCTCTCAAGCAGGAAGTCAGTTTGGAAGTTGGAGAGAAGATGGACTTGCCTGATATGTATCTTAGGTTCCAGCAGACAAAGGAAGTCTCACAAAGCTGGACAACTGGATCACAGTAAGCAGCAGCATGAGATATTTGTGGGGTTGGGATTAAAGCAAATGGTTTTTTTTCCAAAAATGATGAAAAGTACACACCACCTAATCCAGTACTTGAAATGTAAAGGTTCTCCTCGCTGGCATCACTGATGCCCCATAACACAATGTACACAAACAACAAATACTCACTTTTTTAAGAACACATATTGCACAGCAGTGGGTGCAACACCAGAACACTGGTACCCCTGGCATAAATCTTGATTTAAAGAGCTGTTTCAAGCTATGCTATCCAGAGCAACTCCAAGCCAACGCTCAAACCCAGTAAGAATGGTCTGTGTACATCACTAACCCAAAAGTGTTTCAACAATGTGAGAGAAAACACAGGCACTTCAGATTCTTAGTGCACCAAAAGTTATAGGCCACGACTGCAGGACTAGGAACAGTTCAGTACCAATAACAACACAACTAAAGGAGCTCTTCCACTGATCAATACAGAAACAAGAACTGCTCACAAAGCACTGGGAAGGAAATCATTCTCAAAACAGTAACCAAACGATACACTTAAACATTTAAGAAAACATAATTGCTGCAAAGCCTAATGTAACACAACATAAACCCTACTTAGTTAAAAAGATCTAAAGTGTCCAAATTCCAAAGTCCAAATTCTCTTCTCCCCCCCTCCAAAACACCAATACATGCAGTCCGTGGAAATCCAAATGTGCAAAAAGTTATAACCCACCTTTAGGAGTGCATCAAAAATAGGCTGACTATTCAAAATATTATTTTAGTGGAAATTTTACAGCACCATAACTAGAATTCCAAGGGAGTTCAGAATTCTTGTTCTGATAACAAATCAGTTGACACTGTTGATCTTAAAGAACAGAAGAAACATTTTGTGCATTTCCTGGTATCTGGAAGTCACGGAGAGAAAAAATTCTCATATATGCCTAAAATCTTACTGTAGTTTAAGATGAAATTAAATAATCACATTTGTTGGCAACAAGTTCTCCAAAATAGAGCATTAGTTGCAAATTTAGTAAACCTGCCAGATTAGGAATCAGAAGTTGCTGGTACCTTGCTTACTTGCAGAAGTACTTTTTTTGTTTGTTTAATGCATTTTGGGTTGGTTTTTTTTCCTAAACTGTGCAGTTTGGCCCCTCCCTAGTAAGTGATTTACTATCAGGCTTTGAGAAAATGCCTAAGGTCCATCTCTGACCCTCAGCTGAAAGGCAACACACAAACACATTATATATACCCATGTGTGCACAGGAACACACACACACATATATATAACAGCAGTGCTCCGGTTTGTATTTTTTTGTGGTTTTTTTTTTTGTTCTCATTCCTGGAATTTTCTTTGGTTCAAAGTCCAAGCAAGGAAATTAAAGGACCGAACAAATGGATCATTCTCCAAACGCTTCCATCCCTACACATCGCTAACTGGAAGGCTTGCATCATCCAGATCCACAAGGCCAGGATCCTGTTCCTGAGTGCCATTTTTGCTCCGGGGTTCCCAGGGACCCCGGTCAGTCACTTTGGAAGTTGATTCTCTTGGAGCGACAGCCTGGATCTTGTAGCTCCTTGGCTTGGCCTTGGTAAAAGATTCGTGAAATCCTCGTTTCTCCAAGGCAGGGGGTTTGGGGTGAGAGGCTGGGGCCAGAGGGCTGCTGTGAGGGGCTGTGGAATGTGAGCTGGCTGCACGGACAGCATGGCCGGGCTCGGCAGAAGGTTCGGGATGCTCCTGGAAAAAGAAGGGAATTGTCAGATGAAGTGGCTGATGGCACGTTGGAAAGATGCAGTTTCAGATTTCACACTCATGAGAAAAAAAAAAAAAATGAATACAAATATCGAGACAGAAAATACACAAAGCGAAGCATCAGCCACGGCAGCAGGAGGCAGGTGCTTTGTGAGGCTCTGCTTTACTGAGTGTGAGCTCACAGCAACATCAGCTGCTGCATTCAATGAAATGAAATTCTTAAATCAAGCACAGCAGCTCTGTAGACTTTAGTCCAGCAATTTAGGCTCCTCATTTTACTAAGATGTTAAATAACCTCTTGGAGGTGCACACTTTAAAGGCCACTGAAAGTCACATCTTTCCAAAGGAAAAACATATTCAGACCTATTCATATCATCAAGCACTCATCTCCTGGATCCTGAAGCAATGCACATTTTACTGTTCCCTGTTCTTGGAGCACTAAGTCTTCCCAATTTCTCACAAGGACCAAACAAAAATTTTAAGCTATCAAGGCTGTATAAAAATTTCCAAAGTTAATGACCTAGAAAGAAACTGATACTTAAGCTACTCCCTCCATGCAAGTTATTGTTTTGTGTTTATTATAATTATTCTGCTGACCTTTACATAACTATTAAAATATCTTCCACCATTTACTTACTGACAAAAGCAAGTCTCCAGACTACCCATGAATGATTTAGTTGTCTGAAGAGCAGGCATGGAATGCCATTTGGATGTCCTGGGATAGCCTGACCTCCTGAACAGGAACAAGAAGTTCCCTGGGCTCTGCACTGCATCCATGAGTTCTGTCAGGATGTCTCAAATCCCTGAGCAGTGCTGGGTTTGAAACGCTCTGTTCCAAATGCTGTGTAATGTTGCAGTGAACTGTGTGTGCATTAGGAACTGCAGCTGCTGCCAGCTCTGCCATCACCAGTGTTAGTCCAGGAACTAAAGGAATCTGCCAGCCCATGTGCACACACAAATCAAGGCATTTCTCAAGCACATTTGTTAGCAAAAAAAATAAACCCCAAACCCATCACAGATGTGTGTCCAAGATGCAAATATAAATCCTAAATTAAATACTTATTTTTTTCCACTGTAGTTTTTTAAGCTTCTTTTAGAATGTTATGACATTCTCATGACATATGAATTAATAAATTTAGTGAAAATGGATTTTGCCAAGTACTACCATATTTCTTTTTATAAATGAGCCTAATGTTATTGGATGAACCTGTGCAACTTTTTTTTGGACTTGAGTTTGGTGTTCAATTTCACTAAAGTATTTCACATCATTTACATTGCCTTATTTCATACCTGACTTGATATTCCACTTAAGGAAAAAAGTTTGATTTAGGAGAACTTATGAGTCACTGGTTTATCTACTGTTCTTACTATTAATAATTTTACTTCACCAAATAGGACAAAAGGGATATTAAGACAAGATCTCTGAATATTTCCTAAGCTGCCCTGAAGGATGCTCAGATTTTACGACCCACACTGGCTGCAATTTCACAGTTAAGAGACTGTGCTGCTGCACTACTCCTAAGGTGCCCTGCTTTGAACAGGGTATTGATTATACATTATTGTATAATGCTTCTATGTTTGAACTAATCATTTCATGCAGAGATCTCATAAGCCATGCAGATCAGGCTACTTTAGACCCTTCTAAACCCTAGAGTTACAACGTGCATGTCCTGTGTGCACTCATCTGTATTAGTTTGTGGGCAGCTTCCATTTAATCTCACTTTGGCGCAGTTTCAAAACAAATGTAAAGTAAAGTGGAAATATGAACTCTCATGCAAATTAGCTTTAGTGCTTTCCTATTAAAGTGACATCACTCATGGTTAAGTATTTACTGTGCTTTGACGTATAAGCAGCGGTTTTGGTGTTTTTCATTTCCAATCATTTCAAAAGCAAGAAAAAACAGTGCAAACCTGTGAGTGAACGATATTATTGATGAGTTAGTTTTCAGTAATGGTAATGACAACAGGTAGCATTATTTTTTAGTTTGTTTTATAGTGCAAATTAGTGTCTAGTCCTAGCCCTCTGTTAAGAAGGCGAGTTTCCATGAGAGCCCACATACGTGCTGCATTCATCAGTTCTTGATGTATACCTCTGTATACAAGGATTCGACAGCCTTCTGGCCTGCCGCATCTGGAACACAGTGCAAAGCTAAGATTAGAGTCACCTGGACTTGGGAGAGAGGACAACACAGGGAACAAGAAGTGATGCTGACAGTCATAGCTACATTGCTCAGTTAGCCCCACAAGGAAAAAAAAAAAAAACCACACAGGGAAAAAAGCATACAGAAAGAAAAGTTACCTGCGTGTTTTCATTGCCCCCACAAAGAGAAAATTTATATCAGGAAGTTTTATTTAAAAGCATGAAGGAGCTATGAAAAATTGGTGGAGAGCTTAGGCTGAGTTACCAGAAACATGGTATCAATGCAAATTTGTAATCAAAAGCCAGGATTGAATTATTACCTTTCAGATTATGGGGGTAATGATATATCCAGTTTATTACAAAACATCCCAGAGGTAGAAAAACACAGCATGCAATACCTGAACTGTGAAGTATTCCTGGTGCTACATCTGGGCATACTTGAGACACTGTGACACCAGAGTAACTCCCTCTACTTTCCACAAGTTAATAAGCTTTGTGCTAAACAACTAATACAGTTGAAATGCTAGTAGGTATGAAATGCTGGCATCCACGTGGCTTCAGAAATATTAACACTTGTCACAGTGCCCCACTTCAGTACTGCAAGATGCTGTTCTCACTGCACTTGCAACAGCAAGAACTAATTTGTGTGAGCATAGATCTCTTAGTTTAAATTTATATACAATAAACTATCAGCAATAGAGAATGACAATTTAGCAGTGAGAGTTGCTACAAAGAAATTCGGATATTGTCATTTGATTGCAAAACACAGCAATTAGCAGAAACACCTCACAGGAATTAGAAAGTTTTGATTTAACTCCCAAAGTAGTAATAGTGACAGATCATACTGGACTTCTCCAGGTTAGCACTACATTATCTACATGTTCAAGACAAACAACGCACAGAAAGTCACAGGTACGGACTAGAAAAAGTGCTCAATTAAAACCACAAAGTGTTTGATGTTTGACAGTTCATGCAAAGAGGCCGTGTTACTACAGGACAGGAGAGAGGGAAGGCAGAAGGAAGAGGCAGGACTGAGTGGCACAAGTGAACAGGAGCTAGTGGCAGCCCCTCTGAGGCGCAGGGTGACGTACGGAAGCCGCCGATCTGCCCGGTCCCCGCTGCGCCACGATGGCCCCAGAAATGGCCTTGATCCAGCTGTGCATGTCCTCGGGGCTGTCTGCCTGCAGCCAACAACAACACCATGGTCAACAGCAGCCTCAGCCTGCCCACTGCCCCACCACCTGCAGCACAAGCTAACCCTGCTGCTCAGTGTGCTACTGAAACACAGGGGGACCTCATTTCTTACAGGCGGACTGTCACAGACATCTTCTATGAAAAATCCTTTCCTTAGGATTTTTTCTCCTGAGAAGCTGAGAGACCTCAGGAACAAAATGTAAACAATGATTACCTGCTGCTGTGGAGTGCAACAGGTGGCATCTGTGATTGGCCCATGTTAGGTTGTTTCTAATTAATGGACAACCACAGTCCAGCTATCTTGGACTCTCTGTCCGAGCCACAAGCCTTTGTTATCATTCTTTCTTTTTCTATTCTTAGCTATCCTTCTGATGAAATCCTTTCTTCTATTCTTTTAGTATAGTTTTAATATAATATATATCATAAATAATAAATCAAGCCTTCTGAAACATGGAGTCAGATCCTCGTCTCTTCCCTCATCCTCGGACCCCTGTGAACACGGTCACAGCAGACTTTATTTCTTAACCCAGACATTTCTCACTCTGAAGTTATAAAATGTATACCACTATATAAAGCAGTAAATAAAATATCCTGAAGATCACATTCCCCCCAGAAATCATGCCATGGTCAAAGTGAAGAAGTGCTGCTATTTCACTTTTTAAGTGTATTTGACTCTGGCAGTCTCTTGGGTTTGCCAAAGTTTAAAAAAAGAAATTACCTGCACATAAAAGGTTCGAGAAGTTGTTACAATTTCAAAGAGATTGTCTCTCATCATTATATCACTGCAAATGAAATACAAAAATACTTCAAAAGCAAGTACAACTTTCCCACTGTATTTTAACAAGACTGTAGAACTGGCAGAGAATCAGAGCATTTCCTGGCCTGACTTTTGCATTTCTTTATCACTCTACTGTTTTTTTTACTATTTTTTTACTAATTTTAGCCCTAGGACTCTTTAGTTTACCAGTGGCACATGTACTTTTAATTGGAACATTTAAAATCATATAACATTAAGTCTAAAATATATTTTAATCATACATTTTTAATTGGAACATTCTAAATCATATGTTAGGTTAAAAAATATTTATCATTCTAGTCAAATTTCTATAAGTAGTCTGCTAAAGAAGAAACAGAAAAATCAGTATCTTTTAAGTGCTACAAAAGCAATTATTCTTTAGTGTATTGCCATTTGGTAGGAGGGAAACAGCAGGGTGAAGAGTGTTCTCAGCCAGATTCATCCTTTTAACACGTGTTAATGTCCTCTAAAGGTTTAGAGATTATCTAAGCAGAGTAGAGACTCCTGAAATTGCTGCCTCAGACCAGACAGCACCCACATATCTCTAACTCTTGGTTCCATGATATTCCCTTGTTCCGCCCTTTTGCCAATTTGCAAGTTTGAAACACACATTAATACAGAACCCTCAAAACCCATTTAATGCACAAAACAATGTGCTGTCCCATAAAGAAGGAACATCCCACATGCACACATCGAGTGAAGTTATTGAACAGTTCTCCAAAGGGCAGCCTGGTCATGACCAAGCAGGCAATTCCATCCCATGTAATGACATCAGTGCTTCCCTCCTCACCTCTGTTTGCATTCCTGAACTTTATGGACCTCCTTAAGTGGTATAACCCTGAGAGGTTCCTTTTCCTGTAACAAGAAACATGTTTTAGTACAGCATATTTAATAACTAGAACAGAAAGCCAGAGGCCAGGACAGCAGTAGTCTTACATAAATGAGACTTTCAAGGCAGTCAGTATGAAAAAAGTGGTGTCAACCAAAATTTCACTTGCTTTTGTAAGTATTAAACCAACCATGGCACTTGCAATGAAGAGGAGGGCAAATCAAGTAGCAAAACCTCCCAAAACATTAATTCCATACTATAATGAAGAGAACCATGCTGTCCTCTTCCTCTAAACAGAGCAGACAACTGACCCTGGCCTCAAGCAGCTCATTTCATTAAAATTTTGATTACAATAATCTGCTATGAAATGCTACCATAGAAGATGCTATGTTAATTGGACTGCATGACATGGCTTTAAGTGAGATTAACAGTACCCTACACTTAATACAATTTAAAGTACTACAAAGAAACCAGTCCTCAACACCTGCAAAAGAGCAAGTACTCTCAAAGAAATTCTGTTACCATAACAAAAGTAAGTGTTAAAGTTTCACACAACAGGAAAAAAGTGAGAACATTCAAACAGAAACACTTTCACTTTTCCCATGACAACATAATATCACACACACTATTATTTTCTAGTGGCTGTTGCAGTAAACTACAAGCAACAACTTATTTTACCTCCTACTGTGATTTCTTTAAGCCAAGTTACAATGGATTGCTTCACTTGGCTACAACTTCCAGATAAAACAAAGGCTTTCAGCTCTGCAATGACTTCCTCTACCATTTCTGTAACAGATACTTAGCAGATTTATGCTGAGCAAGCAGCAAATGTCACTCAAACGTAACCATGCTGCAAGAGCAGTTTCCATTAATCATTTTGCTCTTTAGCAGATCAAATGTAGAAATGTTTAAAACCCAATGTTTTCAGTTATAGTGCTCCTTGTATCTCTTCTCTGCTGTTCTTAGATTCAATCATCCATTAAAACGCATTTTCAAAGTAATACATCAACTGTGAAGATCATCTCTGGAGTACAGACACCTCTTGGGGGGAGAAGCCCAGCTCAGAAATGATCATTTTCTGGGTCTCCTATTGCCTGTATTGCACTGTGCTCCTGTGGACTGGCACAGGCTCAAGGAACACAATGAAACACGGGAAGTGAGAGTATTTCTACCATCCTTCAATTCCACTCTCCCACAGCACAATTCTTCACTGGGTTAGAACTTGTTTGTGAGCAATCTGAGCTCAGATTTGTTTTTTAAATAAAAATAGAGGGTTTCTTATAGGCAGTGAGTCAGAACTGTTCTGCTGACAGCTTAACAAAGATAATGATGCAAGATCAAACCCCTGCTACTGCTGCAGATGCCCTCATTAGAAATGAAATCAAAGTTAACTTCAAAAACAGCCTGAAATTTGGGTTCTTGACATTTTACATCTTATGTTTGGCCTGTAAACTCAATTCTCCTTAATTTATAATACTCTACAACTCAGGTTTCATTCCTTAGGTACAGATTTTCTTACATTTAGTCTGTTTTACCAAAAAAGGAATCCCACATTTACGTGTCTTCAGAACCAGCCATTTAATTTTTAAATGAAACCTGAAGGCATGTAACATCTGGTCAAAATCAGCCAAAAACTTAAGAGTGACAGAGGAAGAAGAAGGTCATGAAGCTAAAAGAAACTCTGCAAATGTTGCTGTTGAACAGAAAATCAAGAGGTTTTTGTCCATCTTGGCTGCCCTGATGAAACAAATGTGTGGGAGAAGATCCCATCATCTGGATGATAAAGCATAATTCTAACTTTAAATGAAGAATTGCAAGATTAGTTTTGTCTTTCTCAGAGTGATCAGCTATTACAACAACACAATTAATTTTATAAGAGTGTAAAATGACAAAGTACTAATACAAGAATCAGGGTGAGTGCAGAGTAGATTTTATTATTGTTCTTCAGTGCCCTACAGGCAGGTTCCCAAACAGATTGAACAGTTGTCCCATTAATTTTTTTGTTCTTTCCAGTCATGAAAAGTTATTACAGTACAGGCTCAAGAGCTGCAGGAGCAGCAGAGTACATTTCTCAAACACAAGCAGATTCCTTGTAACTGTCACTGGAAAATAACACAGAACTGGAAACTTACCAGTTCAGACTTGAAATATCCTATTGTGTTTTCATCTAATTGAAAGTATCTTCTCTTCCAGTTCTTCATCTGTTAAGGGAAAATAATAAACATTTGTTTATTTTACATATAAAATAAAATAGACTTACATGTAATGTATTATGATTATAGTTACCATTCTAGCTTTTATCTATAGTACAATATTGTGCAATTCCTAACTATTCATTTGGAATAGTGTTTTCATTATAGTTTATTATAATAACAAATTTTGCATCTTTAGCGTCCCCAAGATAATTATGGATTACTTTGCCCAATTAATAATTTTTTTGGAAAAAAATTTAAAAAATTAAAAATTCTTAAAGTTACTATTTTCTAAGATTTATTCAAACTGTAGAAACTCAGCAGCAGAACTATTCTATGGGAAAAACTGGAAGACAATACATCACAGGTTTCTAGTTTATTTTTAACTAAAAAAGGGATGTCATAAAAGGAAGCTTCATAATCCAAGATAAAAAGAGTCTGAGAACTCAAAGATGTGTATCTTGCTTAATCTGAACTATCTGTTCCTTCTTCTAGCAAGGCATCTCATGAACAGCTCCACTTGTGTTAATAAGTCTGATAAGATGCACAATTCTTCCTCTGAACTGCAAAATCAGCTTTTTCTAAACATTTGACTGATTTAAAAAGCAGGCACTGGACTTCTGTGCCAATTTAGATGGTTTAGTAAGCAAAATAAGGATCTCTACAGAATGTAGAACAGGAGAATTCCCAGCTGCATGCACCAACCATTACGTGCAAGTCTGGGAACACACTTTGCCTCTCTAAAATATCCTCAACAACACAACACTAAAGAAAGTCATGAAAGGAAGTAGCACAGATAAAAATTAAGTGCTACTAGAGGATAAATTTTATCTTTAATTAATCCTTATTACTGTCAGTAGTAAAAAAATCCCTGTCAATTGCCTTTTGTTTTTAATAATACTTACCACTGCTCCTTGTTTGACACAGTAGCCAGCTTTGATAATGGCATTATCTGGGGGATGCTTAGCAGCAAAATAAGGAAGGTGACTTTGTGACCTCTTCAAATAATTCCTGTCAGCCCCTTCACTGCCCTCACTGACTTCTTCTTTCTAGAAAAAACACAGGAAAGTTCAGAATACTCTCAAGTTTTTTTATTTTTCTAAAGGTCAAGGAATAGCTATAGTAGTTACAATAGGAAATAACTTTGTCATGCCATGCTCACAAATCTCATTTCCAAATTGAAAGAACAAAATATTCCAACTGATTTCCAGAGACAACTGAGATTCCCCAAAGGCTGAGTCCTTGCAAGCTGCTCTTAGAAACTAAACCAAGAATGTGCTGAGTACTTTCAAATAATATTAACAAACACTCAGTAAAAAAATGGTACAGATTTAAACTCATGCATGTATTTAGTGCAAACTTGTAACATGGGCAAAACACTAGAGGTGGCTACAGCTAACAAAAAGTTATTTCTAGAACTACAAGACACAGAATTCACCACCTTTTTTAATGCATTTTGGGAGCATACATATCATTTACATGATATTCATCTAATCTGTAACTATTTTCATCTCAGGAAACTTTCAGCAAGAGATTCAGTTCTATCTTTAGCACTGCACAGATTCTACTTCCATAAGCTTATCCAGCCTCTCAAACTTTTTTCTCACTTTTCCTTACAACTTCTTCCTCTTTTTTTCTCTTAAAGGGGCAGAACTTCATCACTCTTAACACCAACAATTAATTTCACACAGACAAAGTATTATTAATATACTAACAGGTATGTGTGAGCAAAAAAAAAAATCGGTACTCAAGCAAATCTTTAAAATCTTATATAAAGGGAATAAAATCCTCAGAACCTCCACTCAGTATAATAAAAGGTGCATATAAAAGTACATCTTTGTGTGTCAAATATTAACCCACTTGTTTGGAGGGTGTTACCTGGGTGGGTGTAATGATGGGAACACCACCAACAATTTCTGTCCTGTAAGAGACTTGCTTCTTTCCACCTGGGCTTTCAGCTTGACGATTTGCATTATCCATTTGGCAGAGAGGATCAGACTGCTTTGGTACCTGCAGTTGGAATGTGAGAATTGACATCAGTTTCATGAAGAAAAAGCCAAAAGCCCTGAGCATTACTCAAGAATTTTGAGGCATTTTCAGCAGGATTTAACAAATGGTCACTAACTGTAAAAGGCTAAAAATGGCTTATACAAAAATTTGTTGTAATGACTATGCTTTAGTGCTCCAGAGGAAAGTGGTGCCAACAAAGACATTTCAGTGCATGAAATCAGTTGCAAGCTTTGAAGATTAAGTGCATCACTGAATCTTCACGAAGCACTGAGAACTGGTTCTTTATTTTTCAGCTGCTTTCAGTTTTAGTAAGAAAGTGGAGATGCCCCAGTGCCTGCAGAGCCAGCACAGCAAGGCCATAAACACTGGGACTTTGGTCACACAGGGTGTCTGACCACTGTGACATTTGTCCTCACATGTACTTGGCATGAAGATTGTGTTACTGCCCCCATTAATCATACATGTATTGCTAAATTCTGGCCAAAGTGAGCCTGCCTACCTAACTATCAGTAACTATTAGATAATTCTCTCAAATGTGCAACTAAGGGCATCAAAATTCCACATGAATTTGATTTCCCTCTAAGTGTTTTGATCTAAAAAGTTTACTCAGTCTCCTGAGTAAACTTGTTTAACCTAAGAAATGCAGTGACTACAAGACCTTTTTCATTTCTAATCTCCTTCACCTCTAATATTAACATAGCACATCTGAAGTGACTTCAACAAGAGGAGATCAAGTCTCACACCCAAATACCTCACCCAGCAACCTACTGGGTATTTACAGAGGACATCCAAACTCCTTCAGAAAGAAGGACACACAAATTGTCCATCCAAGACTGTGACACATTCAGAACTTGGAACTGAACTGATCTAGACAAGAAAGCAAAGCTACTTTATAGTCTGTGATTCAAGTTCCTGTGCCCAGGAGTGCTCATTTTACAAAATGCAGCCTGCAGGGAAGTACAGACAGTGCTGAGAGCAGATGTCAGCCTAGGACAGTGTCCTGCTGGCCACCCCTCTGCCAGGGACTCCATCCCCAGCCAAGTCCAGCACTGAAGGATAAGTGAGCCTCAGCCTTTGCAAAGCAGGGTTCGCAGCTACAGCTTTGTGGGCAAGTGCTTCAGCTGTCACAGACTCCTACTGAAAATGCTGCAGACCAAGCCCACAGCCACCTCCTCACACAAAGGCATTTTCAACCAGCACTCAACAACGGGTACACAGTGTGCTAGGCTGCAGAGGCTCACAGTCATTCTGACATTATCAGCACTCAAGAGGACTAAAACATGCAATGAGTCTTGGAGGATTACAATCTGCAGCAAGTAATGCTCATATTAAAATAATTGAGTGATCTTAATTATTTGATTCAGTAATAGGCTGTACTTAATACTGTACTCGAGCTGTTCAAAGCCTTGTTCCTTCAAAGACAAAATACTAATGATTTCACCAGCCATCTCAAATGCAAGCTAAACAGATGATAAACAGCAATCACTCTAAATTGATGCAATCATTTATTCATTTATTCACTTAATTTCTTCAACTGGGAACAGCTCAGGCCTGGTTGTGGTGCATCCTCTTTATGAAAAACCCAAGTGAGAAGGCTTTGTGCTTCTGGTTTTTTAAAATTTATTATTAGCAGTAGCATTTTTATAACTGCAAAGAATGGGCTGTATTAAAACAGTGCAAAGAACTCATGTAAACATCCACAGATAACCCAAAAGTGAGAAAGTGACTGACAACAAACACAAAAGTGTGCACCCATGCTCAGAACCCCTTCTTTGTCGGGGTGTGCTCTCAGAAGTGCTCACTGTCATCACTTCCCCAAAACTGGAGAAAATAAAACCATAACTTCTGCCTCCTGAAAAGACTGAGATAACACGTGGGGGTTTCTATCATGAGATAACAACTTGTCCTGGTACAACCCAGAAAAGAAATTTAACATTTACCAGAAGAACCATCAATGCTTCTTTGCATGGATGTTACTCAAAATAAGGAGAGAGCCTTTGGAGCTTGATCAATATTTTCGTGATAGTTTAAGAAATACCAAATTTTGACAGCAGGTAAAAGTATGTGTATCTTTTCATTGCTTGCTGGATACTTCAAATAATATTAAGTATGCAAAGTTAATTTTAAATTATTAGAAAAAAAATCCTAACCTGTAATTAAAAACAGAATCTTTTGTCCAATTTCCAAAAAGAAAGTTAAACTCAAATTTAGGGGGAGTTCTCTACAGTTTCTCCAAGTACTGCAAAGTCAAGCCAAGACTTGTTTGTGGTGATAGAAACTGGAGGCAAAGGTTACATTTAAGCACCTTGAGACAGTCACCATTTGAAAGCACTGCTAAAGATCAACTCAACCACTTACTGTGATTTTGGTAGCTTTGTTCAGAACATTTACCCATTCAACTAGGTCCTGCTGATCATTGGCTTGTAGAAAGTATTTTCTCATCCCTGCATTCATAACTGTTAAAAACCATTATGAAAAGTTAACAACACTGAAATTTAAGAGCAAACTTAATATCATTATGAAAATATTTGAATTCAGATGAAAATTCCATTTAAAGAATTTAAGTGTTCTGCTGTGTTTCGTTTTAGGAAGTCATCTTAAGGCACATAAATCCACTTGATTGCTTTATTCTAAAAAATAGTAATTTAAGCTCTCCACTTAAATGGCATGATACAAACTTTCAAAATTGATTTTTTCTGACATAGAAATGAAGTCTTGAATTTTATCAAAATATTCTACAGTTCCATTTCCTCTTTCTCAATTTCCCCATGCAACAAGTCTTATACCTGGGGACTTCTACAATTCCTCCTTTTAATCCTCTGCCCAGAATCTGTTATCCTTTGTTACATTACAAACTGACTGTGGTCACTGATTTACTTTTTAAATTTTTTTTTTAATTTCTGGGAAAATCAGTACTAATTACTAAGTATACGATGCACAGGACCAAACAACTTTAAGACAGCTACAACACAAATATTATTTTACTTTAGTGACTTGGCAGAGAAACATATTTTAATGAGTTTATATCTCTACCTCACAGCCCCTGGCATCCTTTATCCAAAAAGAACAAAGACATTTCAGTGTAACAGCAAAAAAACCCAAAAACATGGCTAATTCTTGAAATAGGTTTTACAGTGATTAAAACCATCTGAATATAAAGACAGTAAATTTCTATTTTTCCTCTACCAAGTATGAAAACTCTTTAATAAATTAGAGATATTTAAGCCAGCATCTTGGATCACTAAGGTGTTTTAGAGCTGGCCCACTGACAGGAGAAACTTTACAAGTGCTGAGGACAAAGCCCTGCACAGATGTGCAGAGGAATCTGTAATCTGTAGATGGCACTGAACTGACACACCAGGTACTTGCCTAAACCAGGAGGAGCTTTAGGATTATTTAAAGCTTCAGTAAATTTTAAACAAATTTAAACCTAGAAGGCACCCCAATATTTTATTTTTTTTTGTGCAGCAACAGAAGCTGAAATTTGACTTAAGAGCATTGGCTGAGAGTATTTTTAGATCAGTTAAATCAACTCTTTCATCAGTAAAACAGATTTCAATAGTTAAATTTCCTGTCTTCCCAGCTGACAGGCAGACCACATTTCTGAAAACAACTGTCATTACTTATTAATGCCTCAAAAATTTCAGACATCTGAAAAAACACCTCTCACCTACTCCTCATTAAGCTGCAATATGAAAAAACACAAAAACACCTTATGAGGAAGCCAACATTTCCATCATACTAAAGAAGAAAGTGAATACAAGGTATTTTTTAAACACTCCCAGCTGTAGCTGGTAGCAGAACTGCAGAACATTATCCCTGTTCCAAATGTCTGAAGAAGGCACCTGATGCACACAGCACAAGTCAAACTCACCAAAACAGAACTCTGCCTTTGGCCTCAGCTTCGTTGCATCGCTAACCTAGAAGGGAAATTAAAATTATAAATGTCACAAAATACACATCAGATATCACAAGTTTTATTCTGTTTCAAGGGGGTAAATTCAATGATTAGCAGCACAGCAAGGTGGTTCAGGCATAATGACAAAGAGAACTAAAACAAGAATGAAAGACAAAAAAGGAAGATGGGAAGATGCAGTATTGACAACAAAAAGTGCAAAGGAAGAACAAGAAATGAGCAGAAAGACAAGAAAAGGTCAAGTATTTTTCTCCATTTATTTGTTAATGCAGCATCTGCTACAAATTTAACCATGGAAACTTCTTAGTTCACAGTTCCCTTTCAGACATATTTAGAACTAACTGTACACACAGTGTGAAGGACTAAATATATTTTAGAAATGTTTCTGTCCTGTCTATTCCAAGTAATTATTACTTGCAAGGTATCACACCCAAAGACATCTTCCCCTTCATAAATGACCTGTCTTTTTGCCAAGACTAATGGGAAATTGAATACTCATAAAGAACTGAAATGTCAATTTTATGAGCACAAAGAGCTGCTGTTTGAAATCACTAGACAAACTTAGACAACACAGTAATTAATCTGTTCTTATTTTAACCTGAAGCTATTGAAGTGTTTTAACACTTCTCTAATTCAGGAGTATCACAGAAGCAAAAGGAGTAAGTGGCATTTATATTTGACTGAAGTTGAGGCCCTTGGTAGTTACCACCAAGAATTTAATGAGTGTCTCACATATTAATTATCTCACCTTTGAAATATAGGTAAGTTTAATGGCCCCAACAGGTGGAGATCCAGAGGGAAGATTCTGAAACAAATCACATGTGTTACAAAGTGAAACCAGTTTATTCTCATGCCACAATCAGTGTTGATGCATAAAAAGCAAGTAATGCCATAAACAAAAAGAAAATCCTACATATTTTTATAGACAATGCACAATGTACGCTTGAAACAGGATCTAAACTACTTGTTTATTATACACACATCTGTTAACTAAAAACAGAAAGACTGCTAGAAACAATACAAATAGTAATTGTTTCAGAGGTTTATGTATTTTACTAGAGGAAAAAGGATTCTTGTGGCTCTGCATCCAGGAAATCCGGAAAGAATACTTTTTCCTTAACAGATGTTGGAGTCTCTTGTACTTTGACCAGGGCAGGAGGAAGGGACAAGAAGTGACATTCATCTATTATGTCAGATACTTCAAAGGCCATCTCACATATTTTCCATTCACTTCAGGGATTTAGGAAGGCCTTCACATAGTTACAAGAACTCTGCAGTTCTTCAAAATTACTGCAGTGGGAGAAAATCAAGAAGTTTCTTCTCTTGCAAGAAACCCTTTCATTTGTGCATGTAAAATAAAAGGCCTAACCTAGGCCTGGGTGTGCACTGCAAATATCATTAAGTCTTAAAACTTCTGAGGAACTGCAATTACTACAGCACTTCAAGATTTTGTCCACACGCCCTGAATTGCTTCTTTTCACTCAGATCAAATGTTTGAAGCCTGTGTTACTTGCAGAAATTCTTTTTCTCCTCAGCGAGAACTGCTAAATGCTTCAGTCACAAGTCACATCCATCGAGCTGCACCTCATTTACATTTTGTTTTTGCTGGTTCCTTTGAACAGCAGACTGATGCTTTTTAACTCTGCTGCTCCTGGCAGAAGGGTACATGGATATTCTTCTGGCAGGCAGCTGTCAGCTGACCTGGATCCTGTGCTCAAACCTTCAGCAATTATCTCTTCTTGCCTCTGCTAGGAAACACAGGGATGCAGGCACATTGTAAAAGCAGCTTTTTTTTTTTCTAAAGGCTGCTCTCCATGCCAATGGACACAAGCTGTCCTCACTCATACACCATCCATGCTGGACTGCAATTGCAGGGTTCATTAAAAATTACTTTTCAATGACTGATTCTATTGAGGGAAAGCAATGTGTAATGCAAGGAAAATCACACACTACCACGTAAGGTTAAAGGTGAACAAAACACCAGGGTGTGTGTGATTTGGCTCATCTGGTTATATTAACCTGATTTACAATTATTTCATTTACACAATGATTTTTTTTCCCCAGCTTCCAGGTCCACGACACTAAACCCCACTTTGCTTTTGCGAATTCGTTAGAAAATCCAGAATTGAGACAAACTCCTGGCAGGACCAGCTCACCTGTGGGTTATCCATGTACCACACCAGGTTGTCCTCCTGTGTGTCCAGGATGAAGTACCGCCGCAGGAATTTCCCACTATTCTCATTTTCCTCAATGTCTAAGAAACCACAGATGCGATTCTGGCGATCCACATAAGGCATTTCTGACCCTGGACATCACACTGCACAACAAAAAGCACAGGAGGTAAGCAAAGTTCCTTGTTGCTAATTTTAAGACTGCTCAGTGCATGACATTTTGAGCAGTTTCAATCAGTAGCTTCAAGAAGTTTCTATGGGAGGGTAAGTGAAGCGTAGCTGCTCCCCACACCACCACCACCACTGCATTTTCAGAAAGGACTTTCGTACTTTGCAGTGTGTATTTAGCAGATCCAACAGCCTAAGTGTAAAGTTACAAGTGGGAAGCAGCAGATGAGCATCAAGACTTTGACAAGATCACTGAAAAATAAAGGTTCTCCTTCACAACATGCACGAAATTGAGACAGCAGTGGGGGTTACACTTCCTCCTTTGACATTGCCTCTCACGGCCAAGAAAGAATCTTTAGGAGCTCCACTGCCCACTGCAATTTTTCATATCTAGCTTATGCAAAAGCAATAAAAAAGCTTTTAGAAACATTGTTCTCATTTTTCTTCTCTCCTACAAAAAGCACTTCACGTCTAGCTGTGTCTAAGAAGACATCTTTTCATTCTTATACATTAAATAGGAAAAATGAAGCTGTATGTGCACCAACAGTGATGTGAACACTCTCTGCTCATGGTACTGAGCTCTAAGTGCACCAGGCTTTTATTTTGGCTTTTGGGGTCTTTTTTTTTTCTTTTTAAATTTGTTCTGCATTAAAAAAATTCAATTACATCTGCATTGTGCCGACCTATTACCCTCTTACCATTCACCTTTTATGGATCTGCCTTTTGCATCATGGGTTTTGCTTCCTTTTATTTTATGGGACAGTCATTTTACTTTAAGAGCCAGCCTTGTAAGACCAAAGATAAATTTGCATACTCATCTAAAAATGATAAAAATCAGGTTGATGCCAATCTTTCCCAGGGCAGGGAAAAAATGATTCAGTCTTCACATTTTGTTACAAAATTCAGAAATAGTACAGATCCAAAAATACTAATGTAAGACACAGAAGGTCGAAGCGCTTCACATTTTTCATAATTTTCCAACTTTTCCAGCTTTAACTGTAATATGGAAGCTTCATTTTAGTATTTCTTTAAACTCTTTACCTTTAGTATTTGAGGTCACTTGATTTAAATACACTTACATACACATACAATGAGAGAGACACCTGATAATTATTTGTAGTTAGCTACTGATACACCACACCAAAACATGAGACAGTTTTTCAAGTGCTGTTTTGGGGAAAGAATCAGTGTTTACTTTAGGGACTCGGATATCCACATTTTTTTTGGGGGGTGGGTGGGGGGAAGATCAATATACAAACATGTAAATGAATAATTGTATTTACAGCCGTCATTCTATAACTAATTAGAACACAAGCAAATTTTTGACTCAATCACTTTGAGAAGCAGTTTTTTAAAAGTCTGTCACCAGCAACAATGGTTTAAATATGCAAAGGTTTATTCTTCAATAAAGTAAGAAAATTTACTAAGGTAATCTAGATTTTCTTGGTGTGCTCCTCACAATTTAAATATCACAGATCTAAGTCAAGTTCTGTAACCAAGTTATATTTATAAGGACCACAAAAATAAACACTTGAGCACTCAGGACAGTATCATTATTTTAACAAACATTCACGAGTAATTCAATGGAGGCTCTTGGGATCACTTCACACTGAAGCAACATCTCCCTATAAACATCGAGGGCAAGCTCAAGGGTAGCTGTTCTCTAAATTGCACCTCTAATCTGGCAGAACTTGGCATCACACCTTGTTTGCATTGAAATGAATACAAAAATTGCCATTTATCAGTATTGCCCTAATTTGTACCAGGTGGTTCTTCAACAAGATCATCCAGCATTTCCAGGACACCCTTTAGGCCTCATATCAACAGCTTACGAAGCCCAGAAAAGCCCTGTGCTGAAAAAAAAGCAAATATTGGTGGCTGGTTTCCTGTCTGAGCAGACTTACAGCTGTGTTCTCTGCAGATGTGAAGAAAATGAAACAAGGAAAACTTGTTTTTCAAACAAGATCCGGATTGATTAAAAATCCTTGAATAACACCAAATGAATTTTCAAAGCACTTTCCACTCATAAGAGAATCTATGTTTCAGAAAACCTTTCAAGGAAAATGAAAGGAGGATGCTCATAATGCTCCCTTATGAACATACAATTAGCTAAAGCTGAACTACTCCAATACTTGAATTTTTTTTTCCAGGGCAAAAAAACAAAACTCAGAAGCTTTTTCTCATTTGTCAGTAAACTAATTCTCAAAGAAGGAAAAAAAAAACCACCCAAACACAAATTAATAAAGATTCTCTATTTCAAAATACTACTAGCTAATTTCTAGCCTACAAAATGATACTTTTTGCACCTACTCTATGCTCTAATGAAAATACACAATAAAGTAACACTAATGTTAAAATGTAAATTGTATAACTGCTGTCTTCTGCAAATTAGTATAAAATTCCTCATGGGATTACAGACCTCTACAAAGAAGAAGAGACAAAAAGACCCAACCTTTGACTTCATAATAAATTGAAATGTAACACAGTATCATATAACTGTTTTCCATTTTTAAAAGCCTGCTTCCACCCATTACACCCTGGCAAGATTCCCCTGTAAATTAATAGCAATTCTATTCAACCTTCATTAATGAACCACAATTTGCAATGCACATTAAAAAAAAAAATAATCAATTTGTGCCTTTCTTCCAGTTACTAAAGAGACTGAACACATGACAAAGCCACCACCATGATCTCCTTCCTGACAACTCTAGACAGAGCCAAAAAGCATTGATGGAATTGCCATGATTCATACAAGAAACTGCAGAACTCTAACTCAGCATAGGAAATCTGTCTGGAAGACCCCCAGCCTAAGAATTCATCAGAACTTCAACTTAAAAGTGTCTTCAGAACACAGATCATGTCTTGCAGAGATGAGATTTTCCATTAAATTATTTGAAGCGATTAGGAAACAAAAACCTCCAAGCCTGTACATTTTACAGCATTATTACATGCACCCTTAGTTATTTTCTGCAGGACAGTGCATTAAATCTTCTAGAATCAAGCATTATAACAGATTATAAGTTCTTAGTAAGGCTGAAGGCACCAAACCTGTTACAGACCATATACAACTTCATTTTATTTTGCTTTCCCTCCCTGCAGTGGAGATGTGGGTCAATGACACTGTGCTACTCCAGGAAAAACATCCCAGTGGCCCATTTCCTCCTGGCTCTTGCCACAGTCCTCCAGAAACAAAGATGTTCTTGCAAAGCCATTTTGTGGTGTATAGTAACACTATGTAAGAACTCCCAGCTCCTTGAAATTCTTTCCTGGAGGGCTGTGTTACAATGCAAAGAGGAGGTGTCACTTATTTTTGAAGCCTTACATCCCTCTTTCCAGCAGCAGGGTACTAATTTAGGAGGTCCATACCTCACCAGCCTAGCTTCTCTCAGATTTCCCCTCTCCCTCCTCTTTTCCTCTGAGGTACAACACACACTGACATTCCCCAACATTTATATCCCACACTGAGGGCTGCCTGGCCTCCTGGGCACCACTATAAATAAAAATCCCAGATCACCTTCCCCAGTGTCGCTGGAAATGCATGACTGCACCAGCAGGACCTGCAGAGGCACACGAGCATCTCCTCTGCACCATTTATAACACGCAGCTCCAACTCTCCCACATTAATTCCTATTTTTAGCTTCCCACCAGCACCTGTTCTTGAGTTCACCTCCATTACAGATTGCTTGCAGCCTTCCTATCTTCAAGTACAAAGTCTAGACAAGACTCAAGTGAGGTGCCAGATAACATTTCTATGGCCCAGTCTCTCCCTTGACTTGATTTCTACAGGTAGGTCCAACTGTGGACCACTGGCTGAATAAAGCAAGTGGAATTCTGTCTTCATGAAAACACCATGCAATAGGCTTTGCACTAAGAGCTTGATTAAGAAATACAAGAAGGGAGACTTAATACCTCTTTATTTTACATGTCTTTTCCCCAAGCTTTGGGTAACATTTTATTACTTTTATTTTATAATTTTGGGAAATATTTTATTACTTTTATTTCTTTAATTTAGATGAACGGTTCTACTTCCTGCTTTTTAACATTTGGAACTTTGGATTTAACTCAGCCCAGGAGATGACTTTGGGATTCTTTTTCTATCAGCTAGGAAGATTAAGAAACATCCATTACCTACTTACTCATCCCTATGAAATGAAGAACAACATTCATACACCTCCACTTGATAAATATAAAATGATGCCATGAGTCATGCCCACCCCTCCTCCCCAGCTCTCTTTTTAAGCTCTGCTGTTTACAGCAGCTCCAGCAGCACAAAGGGAAGGTAAAGCAGCATCCCCAGCCATCTCCAGTCTTTCCTGCAGTTCCAGGGACAGCTTCATTAGTGAGGGCTCCTGGCTTTTGCCTAAGCAATTACTCTCAGCTTCCTGCTGTAAATCAGCTGCTCTCCAGCTGGTCATCTCTTTTACTGACCATTTAGTGCCTCCCCAGGGGAAGGGATGAGTTCAGACTGTCCTGCTTATCCCCCGAAGAACACTGCAGTGAAAGCTTTCCTTCTCGTGTACATCCAGGGCAAGGAAAGGGAGCAGGGAGGGGGAAATTCCAACCCTGAGACAAGCAGCTCAGAGCAGCCTCTGAAAACAAGGCACATAAATCTTCCAGAGACAGTAGTTCAAACCTCTTTTTATTTCCTTGAAAACCTTCCAGCACAGGCAGCCCACCAGAGAGACAACTACTACTATGAGACAATCCTGTAAATCCCTGCTCACCTTTGATACAGCTTCCAAAGTACCAAAAACATAAAAAACCCCCACAAACAACTAATCCAGGAGCTGGAGAGCTTGACTTGGCTGCAATTCTTTTGACAACAAAAGATAATTCAGGACTGATGGATTTAAAATTACAAGCTCAGTGTTTTAATTTCCCAAAGATCCTCCACTGCCTCATTTTTGTCCTGGAGGGCATAGCAGACATTGGATACTTCTGTTAACAGATTTGCCAGCATCCTCTGACACTGTGATCAACTTTTTAACTACATCTAAAAATGAGATCTGGAAGTCTCCACAATATACTGCTCCCTAAATTCAGATTCCTGTTCTAAAGTAGTCGAAAAGGAGGAAAAACCAGCTGCAAAAGGCCAGTATTAACTGGAAAACAATTCCTAAGCACAAATCAATTTTCCAAATAAAAAAATATTTAGTATAAGTGGCATTGACCTCTCCTATCCCTGACCAAACTGAGGAATGTCAGAAGATACATCCCTCCCCAGCACTTAATCCAACTTCGAAGCAGAGCACAAAATAGAAAAATCATGGTTGCAGTGATGAATCATCTAACAAAACCAGCAGCCTTATCTTGAACTTCAGTCTTATCCAGTGGTGATTCTGTGTTCAAAATGCTGAGCAGCTGTTTTCCAGGAACACTTGTTAAATCAGGGCAAGCCAACCACTCCCATCTCTTCCAGTGCACCTCAGCCAGTAAAATTATTAATTTTAATTCAATACTATCTCTAATGTTACTTTCACCTCAGGAAAAAAAAAATCTGTATGTTCTAAGGGAAATCCGGAGTTCTATGGAAAATGTTCTGGAGTTATCTGAATCCATCATCCCCTGGCCTATTTCAAATACTGACCTACAAGTTCCATGATGGAACAGGTACTTCCTCCAATATTTCTGCAGAAATTTCTCTAAGTGATGTTTCCTGTTCTGAACTGAACTATTTTCCTCCATTTTAAGGTATTTGCAATAGCAGCCAAAGGCTTTGGGATATGATGGAATGAGGAAATGCATTGCACAGGATGCAAAACTCCTCTCTGTCACTGATATTTTAAGTCAAAGCAACAACAAAAAAACCACCCTCACCTATTAATCGTTTTTGCCCAGCTAAAACAATTATTTTAATTGTCCCTCTAAATGCACTGAGCTAACACAAATAAAGGGAACCATCCTGTGCAACAAGGCCATTATAAAAAACGCTCTTGAAATTAATCCATTAATAACTTATGAGTGATGACCAGCTTACAAGGCAATGAAGTAAAATAACAAAGCTGAGAGACAGTGACAGAATATGTTCAATAACACAAAGTCTTTACAACAGTCAGATGTAATTTTCATCACTTTATATTAAGCCTCTGGATAATACAGTTACTCAAAAAGGGATATAACCAGAGATAAATACAATAAAAGAAAACAAAATATAGTTACTCTAATTCACTTTGACTTTTATCTCACACAAGCCTCAAAACAAGTTTTTAAATGCTAATTAAACTCAGTTGCATACTAGTTAAAATCCTTAAAAATGCATGTGCAGAGTTGATTCATATTTACAATTTATTTTTATCAGCCTTTTCAAAATTTTAAATAAATGCCACCTACAAAACTCCAAATATGAAAATTAGGTCCCTGTTCTCAAAGATGCTTACATGCTCAGTCTATGGAAAGTGTCCATTCACGACAACCAAAACAAATTAAAAATTAAGCAGGAAATAACCACATTGCTTATTAGGATTACTTATTATTACCAGTTAGTCATTAGAAAAAACCCTGTTTAATTTCAATAATAAACTAATAACTGCTTCATCCAGGCCAACCACTCCAAGCACTTGAATTCCACACACTCCCAGCTATTTCAAATTCCCATCTGAATCAAACTACAAATCCTGGTGAAGCTTATTTGACCTTAGGAAATCCAAAACAAAAAGAAGGTGAGGCTGGTTGAATAATGAATTTTGCCATTTTGAGCCAGTCTTGCTGATTTTCACTCAGAATCCTGGGTCTAAACTCAGCAGTACAAATAAACATAGATCTTCCTGGGAAGTATGTAAGAAATGGAAAGGCCAGCTGCTTAGGAAATCAGCAGTATCTTCAGTTTTCACAGAATACTCTCAGGCTGTTAAAGAAAGGGCTGGAAATAAAGTGATTTTTCAGTTCATTTCAATATCAAATAATGAAAAGAACATTATCAGGTGAATATTTGATTTGACCTCTTTTACAGATACAAAAGGATTTAATGAAATCAAAGCACACAAAGTGAGTAGCTGTTTATCAATTTTGATTTTGTTGATCTGATTTAGCAAATTCAATGCAGAATAAAGAAAAATGCACTGGTTCACCTACATTAAAACTTTGGTAAAGAAAAAAATCATCGCTGTTTAATTTTCACCTAATTTATTTTAATATTTACAGTACAGACTCTGTTCATTTCATTGTATAATCCACCATGTGGGTCAAAATTCCCTCTACTGCAAAGATTTGCTATTTCCTCCAGAATCCAGCTCACTTGTCAGTTATATCAGAACTACACAAGGATTTCCAGAGATTAGGACTAATCTCAAAGCTCTCCAGTAAGTGCAAGTGCAGTGAAAGCTCTTTAGGAAGAACAGGGCTTTGCCTGTCTCACATAACAGACAGACAAATGTGCATTTACAGATGCACAGCTCCTGTTTACCAAGGTGGGAGAGGAAAATTAAGCTCATCAAATGGCAAAGTTTTTAGGACATCACCCTCCCCCCCTCTTTTTTATACACCTTAAATTAAGAAAATCAACCCCCACTCTGGCACATTTAATAGAAGTCTCACCCAACACGCAGATAAACCCCACAAAGTGAAAGTTGCTCTGTTTGTAGCACAGTGCCACCTCACTTGAATCACATCACTCACTGTGACTTCTCTCAGAATTCACTTCCAGCAGCCCTGAGCACAGGGAATTGTCCTCATGGCAGGCACAGCCCTGGCTGTGGCTTTCTGCCTCACCTTCCTCCTCATTTGTGGGATGACACAAACACCAGTTACTGCCCAGCTGCTGCTCTGCACTGACAAAGGTGGTTCTCAAAACCTCACTTATGGTGTGCAGGGAGAAGAACAGCCCTCCACCCACAGAATAATCCCAAAAGTACCAGGTATTGTTGTCTGACCTACACACAGCAAGGCAGAAAAACCCCAGAAGAATCCCAAGTCCTGTGCACATCCAGCAGCCTGGAAATCCTGGCTGTACCATGAGCATGCATCAGGCTGGTTTTCAGCCTCCCACAAAAAGGCAGCAAATGGACCTCCTGAAGGAATCATGCTCCTCCACCCAAAAATCAGGGCACCAGCACAAAGCAGGAAGACAAATTACACAATAGATAAATTACAGCATCTACAGTGAACTTGATTTAAGGAAGAAACACAAGAAAAAGGTTAATGATAAAAAAATCAAGATAACCAAACCCCAAAATCCTGAATCAGCAGACACACTTTTAACATCCTTTAAGTGACCCAACCTTCCAGCACTGCTGCACACACAGGCATGGTCTCTACCAGACGTAGGAATAACTTGCCAGCTGAATTCTTAGCCCAGCCTCAGTTGCCATTTGTCATTTTCAGCCTCCCTAAAGAGTTAACCAACATATTGAACAACATCTTTTGAAGTGCAGTTTTAAGAGCACTGCTCACTCTTACAACAAACCTGGCATGTAACTGTTTTAGTGCTTAACAGAAGAACACTTAATTAAGTCACTAGTCTGAAACAAGTTCCAACACATTTTCTTGGACATGGGATGTAAATGTGGTGGCTACCAAAGCACCCAGGGAGAGCATACACATCAAAACAATTACATATTAAATGCATTAATTTATCACCTATCTGTCAGTATACAGAGACTGTTCCTGGGAGTGTTGACTCTCAACAACAAAAACATGTTTGCAAAGCTTGGTAATTGCTGTCTAGTCTACATTTTCAATTTATAGCAATGACAGTGCCCTATTTTCACCAGAAAGATTTTAAATTCAAAATACTTTCAACTCTGTAACATGAATAAAGACACTGCTCACTAGAGGTGGCAGCAAATTCTTTTTCCTTTTGGGGAGTGAAGAGGCAGAAAAGCTCAACCTCTTTCACATGAAAAGTCAGTAAATCGGGCCCAATTTAAGAGATTCTGCTTACCATGCCAGCAGAAAAAATGAGCTAAATTGATATCTAAAACATCTGGATGCAATGGCTAGCTAGAATTAAAAGCATCTTCAAGAAGAGAACAGCCAACAAAGGAACAGAGAGAGTTTTGCTACTGTCCCCTGTGTGGCAGAACCATAACATAAAAGATTTACATGTTTGTGTGGGTATTTTAAGCATTGTTTTAAAATTCTGTTAAACAAACAAGGCCGTGCAGCGCTCCTTAAAGTTTTAAGGACTTGCTTTCTCTAAGTGACACCAGAGATTTCCAGTCAAAACCTTTTTCCCACTGTATTTTTCTGGTTTTGCTCCTCCTGCCCAGAGCCTACCCCTGGTTTTTTATCTTGGGCAGTGTCTTCAGCCTCTGCCTGACTTGCCCTGACCACTCCTGTGATGCAGAGCTGCTGCTGCTCAGCACTCTCAGCATGAGAATGGAGGGACACAGCAGCAGCTTGTCCCAGGCCACACAGGAAGCTTTTTGGCAAAACAGTGAGCTGAACCTGTTTCCCAAGTCCCAGAGCAGCAACCTCACTATTGAACCACCTTTCTTCTACATAAAATACCTGAAACTATTCAGATTTTAAGGCAAAGGCATATGTTCAAACCTGAAAACTGTTTAAACTGTTGAATGCCACAAATGTCTACCAGACCTGCAACTCCCTACTTGTGCAGATAACATCTGCTAAGATTAAGTGGCTCATACAGTTCTGCACCAGAAAGCTTAATAAGTTCCTTCTCCAAGATTAAAGAAACACCTACACATTCTAGATGCTTCTGCAAGTCCCTGGAGGGAGAAAATGCTGCTTAGTGCTGAGACAATGAACCAGCTTCCTTCCTCAACAGCAACAAAACCCTGCTGCTTTACCTAGCACTGAGAGGAAAGTGATATTTATAGAACTGAGCCCTATACCAACACGTACCTAAATACTGTTAGGGTACAGCATGCATCGAGATGACCTTAGACCTATATATTTTCAAAGTTCTAATTTGAAAGATTTCAAGAGCAGGAAAAAACTTGAAGCAGCTCAGCCACATCCCTCCATTCCAATTCATTTCAGTGATTCTCTGCATTGAAGTACAACTTCAAAACCTGAACCATTCTTGTCACTCAGAGCTCTTCAGCAGGTGACTTTTTTAAAGCTGTTACATTACTTTCATATGTCAAATAAGCTCACTAGGATTATGATATTTAGGTTTCTTATATAATTTTATTAATCACCTGACAGCAATGCTTCTAGCCATGTCCCATTGCCTTTAGTTTCAAAACCAAAAGAATACATGCACTGACTGTTGTTTCTTTATATATAATTTCCTGATGACTTCTTAAGCACTTGTTCAATGCTGTAAAAATGTTTTATGCTAAAGCCAGTTACCTAAATTCCCATTTTGGCACTGAAGTAACTTACTATTCTGTATTTTCATGCAATTATACAACTGCACAAAGGTTCACTTGGCTGCAAACCCCAGTAAGTATTTTCTAAGACTGTTCCTATTCTTCATAATTATCAGTGAAAAAAAAAAAAAAAACCCTGCCAAAACCCATCTTGCAAGACAGATAAGTGCTCTCATATCACAAGCTATTGTTTGTCTAAACACTGATGCAGAGCTGGATACATCCAGAAGCACAGCAGAGCATGCAAGGAAAATTCTCATTAGAACATGTACTCACTCCCCAACACTGCTGGTTTGCTGCACTTTGGAGGAACTGCATTTACCATGATAACTGTCAGCTTAAATAACCAGGAACAGTCAGTAATAAAGACATCGATGGAATTCTAAATCTACTAAAATAGATTAAGAATTTTGCAGGCCTGGCACTTTGGGCTACATCCAACCCTGCACTGGAGACTGTGTTACAAGCAGAGACCTGTTCTCATTTCAGTAATGTCCTCAAGTTCTTTCTAATCTGTTACAGTCAATAAAAACTGACTTCTGCACTTCCTCTCTTCTACACCAACTCTCTGACATGCTGTCAGCCTTTATTTGAGCTGAGATAGCTCTGCTGCCTTCTGGAACAAGCCCCAGCTACCTGCAAAAAATCTCTTTTCCTGCACTCAGGTCTCTTCCTCCTGCACATGCCTTCTGTATTCCCCATGTGTGTGTCTGTCTTCTGTCACTCAGCTACTACTCCTGAGGAAAAATAAATACAGGAGGAGAGGAGGAGGAAGAGGGGGGAAAGCATGAAGATGCTGCCCGCCTGTTTTCTTTATACTTTTTATACTATTTTCTTTATATATAATGATTCTTCTTTGCCTATCCTCTGATTTGTATGAAAGCATCTGCTCCCCTGAAACATCTCAGCACTGCACTACACCTGCCAGTGACCCACTGAGCATATTCTGCTTTAATTTCACCCTTGAAATGCAGAGGTATGCCATGGAACATGAGGCCAAATGTAGTTTTAAAGCAGAGAAATAGCTCCAGGAAATAGATATGCCTTTAGAATTTATGAATTTGGAATTAAATCTTCTACACTCACAAAATCAAATCACAACGTGTGATAACTGCAGATGGAACTCAGTGAGTCACACAAAGGTTTGTATTTTATGCAAAGCTGACTCCAGCAGTGCAGCACTCAGTGATACCCAGGGCACATCAAACCCCCCAGGTATTATTTCTTGAATTATCAATTTCTGCATCGGTGCTTGTCCATCCCTGAATTAAAAGACTCTCCTCCAAATATCAGCCAGACCCAGCATTTCTCCCTACCACAAAGAGATTTCAACCCACTTTGAATATTTCCTCATGTGACAAAGGGGAAAACTGCACTTCTACACTTCTGTGCTTCACAAACCTGACAGCTTCATGTATTGTTACTGCTGTGACTCTCTCAACTAAAAATAACAAGTAGGAGGAAACAAGACTGAATGGACCTAAAATGCAAGTTCACTGTTCCATAAGGCAGAGCAACTCATGAGAGAGCAAGCACTCAAAGCAACCACACACACTTCCAGCTCAGTTAGGCTTGTGCTTGTGCGGCATCAAAATGAATGCAGCCCAAATATAAAAATAAAAACAAAATAACAAAACAAAACAAAAGCCAAAAAATCCTGTTGCTTTGGTTTCAACAGTGATAAGCCACTCCTCACACACCACAGGCCTCAAAACTGTAGGAGCAAATATGGCTCTGTCCTGCAGGGTCACGTATGGGATTGGGTAAGGAGAAGAGAAAATTCTTCTTTACAGACATTACAGCCTCTATTAGGAAAGCAAGGAATTTGTCAGAAGGCATCAAAAAGTTGATGCTGTGCAGCTTGTTCTATGCCTAGTAGTCTCTTTAAAAGTACTCTGCTTTGAGAAGAAGGTGAAGCATGGAGAGATGGAGCTCTTAAGAATCTAAAAAAAATTTTTAAAGATTCTACCTCTCAGCTTTACTCAGGTAACACCACTCTGCTGATGCCTAACTCAGGAGCTCAGTGTAACAAGTAACTGTTCTGCTTGATTATAAACACAATACACTGCTTAGTGAAAATCAGACATTTTTCTTACAGAAGGCCCCAAAGCAGCAGCCTGCCAGAGAGAAAACTGCTGTCTTCTCCATGCTACTTTGCAAACATTTGATGCAACATAATGCCTTTTACGAAGGTCACGCATTTAGTTCCTCCCAAGGGAGCTGCACAACACGTATAGAATTTAAGTGTGCCCAACACACAGAGAATTTCAGTCTGCACGACGCACACATAGAGAATTTCAGTCTGCACAATGCACACGTAGAGAATTTCAGTCTGCACAACACATACAGAATTTAAGCCCGTGTTAAGTTCAGCAGCATGTCAAATGCCTATCTGGAATTTTACAGGTGATAAAAACCGCGCATATACCAACAGTGGTTACAGTTTAACATTCATTTATAGTCAAGTTATCCATTTAAGGACACTTTGGCACAGCAAATAACCAGCCCCGGTTACAGCTAAGCCAGAGCACGGCTCGGAGCGTGCCAGGAGCCTCCCCGCACATCCCTCTCCAAAGCCAAAACCAAAGCCAAAGCCAAACCCCAACCGGGCACTGCCCGCTGGCTGCCCCAGCCCCCGAGCTCTGCTGGGCACACCGGGCACTGCCCGCTGGCTGCCCCAGCCCCCGAGCTCTGCTGGGCACACCGGGCACTGCCCGCTGGCTGCCCCAACCCCCGAGCTCTGCCGGGGCTCCCGGAGGCGCAGCGAGCCGAGGGGGCGGCCCGGAGCCCTCCCGCACGGCGGCTGCGGGCTGTGCCCGGTACCATCGCTGCTGCCCAGCGTGCCCGCACAGCCGAGCGGCGGAGCCGAGCAGAACCGTGACGAGCAATGAGATCACCGCTCCTCTCACCTCCGGGGCCGTGACAGCGCCCTGCCCGCGCCACCGGGGCAGCCCGCACCGCGGCGGAGCCCCCGCGCCGCCGAGCGCCTTCCAGGGAAAGCGGAAAGGAAAAAAGGAGGGAGAGGCGGCAGGACAGTGCCCTGCGCGGTCACACACCGGGCAGGCGCGGAAGGAAGGGCATCACCCGGGGCGGGACGAGCCCCACCCCGGGCCGAGGCACTTACTGGAGTGGTGGCAGTGCGGGAGCCCCGTGAGGAGAGCCGGGCGCTCCCCGGGCCCGCTCCCGGCCCCGCCCGCGCCCCGCACCGGGAACGGGCTGATCCCGCCGCCTCCGTCCGCGCCGCCGGCACCCCACTGCGCCTGCGCCACCGCGCTACCGCCCGCGCCACCCGCGGCCTGCTGGGACATGTAGTGCGGCGTGGGGGGGCGGGGGCAAGGAGCGGTGCGCGGGGCATGATGGGAATTGTAGTTCAATTACTGGGGGTTTAATGGCGTGTTTGATGGGGAGGCCGCAGCAGGGAGGGAAATGTTGCATATTGTGGAGAAATTCTTCTCTTTGAGCGTGGGGAGGCCCTTGCCCAGAGAAGCTGTGGCTGCCCCATCCTTGGAAGCATCCAAGGCCAGGTTGGACAGGGCTTGGAGCAGCCTGGGAGAGTGGAAGGTATCCCTGCCCATGGATGGGCTTTGAGTCCCTTCCTGCCCAATCTGATTTGTGATCCATGAGTCTATGAACTGCCATTCACCAGCCACATCATGTCTAACAGGCCAAGTGCCAGCTTCTGCACCTGGGATAGATCAGCCCTGGATGTCTGGACAGGTTCTGGAATGACACTGGCAAAGGACCAGGGGGGTCCTGGCTGGTGGCAAATTGAATATGAGGCAGCAGCACCCCTAGAACACAGCACAGTTGGCTTTCCTTACTCAAGGACATCCTGGACATAACAAGCTTTAAGGATGTAGTAAATCAAGATGTTGATATATTACTTTGCTAATGTGGCAAAAAAACTGGAGGTCGGTGTATCCCACAGCTGAACTATCTTTACCTCAGGTGAAAGCAGCTCAGGTGTTGCCTCAGAGCCTTTTGCCATCAGTCCTAGCAGCAAATGAGAATTTCTCCAAATGATGTTTAACCAGTTTTACCAGGAAGTTACTTCTTTTCTAAGCAGATATTAAATTTATACTGAAAAACTCTGTGTTTTCTGAAATAGCAACACAGATATTTTTTTTTCCTTGCTTAAAGCAGTGATATCTCTAATTATGGAAATAATTTGAACTCTGCTGCTGCCTGTAAATGCATCTTTGTTTCAAGCTGGCATGTAACAACCCTACTTCACAGCGAGACAAAAGCTGTAATCAGAGCACAACAATAAAAGCTGAAGTCAGCCGCAAACAATGCTGCACCATCCCCATGGCAACTTTTCCCTATCAAACCCCGGGGAGGTCACACACTCTGCAGCTGCACCAGCCAGAAGCTGTCCAGTTTGGACTTCATTTACGATTATTCCTACATTTTTTGGGTCATTTTTCACTTAACAGTGTTTTACTGGAGTTAATACAAGACAATTAGCAGTGGGCAGCACTACGCCTCTCCCCCACTGAAGTTCCGAAATGACATTTCTTATCCTGACAGAGCTTTAGTAGCTATTAAATGACTGCAGGATGTGTCCTGCCATCACACTGCACATGGAAGAGCCTTTTACAAAATTGTACACAGTTTGTGCACTCAAAAATCCATGCAATCAAAAGCCATTCCACACCACATGGAAACTACAGCAGCCTGCAGTCTGGTATGCCTTAACTTGCAAATATTTTCTCCAGCCTCCCACACAAGGTTTGAATAACCATGGATTCTGACAGGAGGACTCAGGAAAGGCTAAAAAGATGGTTACATTTAAAAGAAGGAGTGTATTTTATTGGAATTTGGTAGCAAACCTCATGTTGTACCTTACCATAGTTTCTATCATGGAACGCTGCTGCAACCTGGCTTTTAGGGTGGCCTAATTCTCCCAATTTAGTGAGGAGACAATCAGGTATATAAGGAACTATTTTTACTTAATCTGAGACACAAACACTTTAAAATAGCCACATTCTGTCAGCTGTGCTGTTCACAAAAGTATTTTCCTGAAATTCGCACGTGGAGAACCAAAGGATGAAGAGTTGTGAATCTTTGATGTCCAAGACATAAATACAGTTATCCCCAATGCCCCAACTTAAAGCAAAACTTGCTTTCAGTAGAAAGCTTCTCTTATTCTGGTCTTATGAACTGTAGTGGTGCAGAGGCCACTTAAAGCTCAGCTGAGCTCCCTGGCTTTGAAACAACTCAGTAATTTCAGTATTCCTCTCTGTGGAATGTGCAAATGCAACAGTTGAAAGTGATTGTGATGACAAACAGGTAAACTTTGGGTGTGAAGTGAGTGGGTGGCCCAGGGACTCTCCTGTTCTGCACTACAAAGTAGGCACACAGAGATTACAAAGGACAGAATCTATATTTTACCCCCGTCTAAAAATATTCAAGCACAAGCTCTGCACTGGCTTCTTCTCCATGCAATGCCACTTGACTTCAGTGTAGAAATTGGTCCAGAGCCCAGGATATTCCAGCAGAACTATGAGACAGACACTTATTTCCTCTCCAGTTGTCTCTATTCATAGTTTTCAAATGCTGGCAGGTATCCCCACAAAAGTCTTCATGGCTGGCAAAAAAATGTTGGCAGAACCCTGCTGTGCCAGTCCTTTACTCAGAACCTGCTTGTGATTCTCCTCACTGAAACAGGTTTGGACATCAATTCCTGCTGAGATTTCAGTTACTCAGAATACAGATTATAATAAACAACATTTGGTGAGTGACCTGCAGCAATATGTACCATTAAGAACAAGTGTTTATTTCACAAGGTGTAGAAACTCCCAGAGGAACAGCATTACCTGAGGAGCAGCATGTATCTATCCATATAAATGCAAACACACAAATTGAAATATGCAAATCGCATACATATCTTGTAAATATAAATACACAACTTGCATGTCTTGGCAAAGAAGCAGAAATATCCAAAAATTCCAAAATACAACTTTCTAATTGTACTTTCATGATGGATAATTTTACCCAGCAGAGGAAGTTCAGCAACTTTATAGATATGCAGAAATAAAGAGCTATGAACAAAACCTCACTTCATTGCTCTAAAGAAATGAATTCGGCCTGGGACAAAAAGGTTTTGTGAAAACTAACAGTTATGTTGCCGTGGAAAACAGGAAAGAAAGCCTGGCCAGTGAATTACTGAGTGCAGAGCAAAATGCTGTCACTATATTCTGTTTTTATGGGTTCAATATTGCAAATTCCATCCACATGCAGTATGCCTCCTGTGCACTATTTTAAGAGGGGTGTTGCTGACCTCAATGGGGCTGCTTTTCATAGAGGCTGTGACCAGGCAAGGTCATTACTCTGCTGACACCTTCAGTGTTAGCATCCAAGGAAAGCTTTTCAGTCATTAAACTCCATCCCAGAGAATGAATGTCTGAGTTTACTGCAGTGGCATGGGGCTAATTAGGTAGTGTTTATTACCTAATTAAATTATTTGCCATAATGGAGAGAGACACACCAAAAATTCTCCAAGGCTGCAGCCAGAGCGACCTGGGGAAGAACAACCCTTGCTCTTTCAGGGTTTCCAGTTCTGAGCAAGACAATCTCTGAGAAATGAGGTTGTCCTGTCCACCTCAGGAGTAAACCCTTGTGTATGGCCAGTTTCTGAATCTGGAGAAGATGACACTGATTCCTGAGCCAGCCTAACAGGTAATGAAGGAAAAACATCCTCTCCAGGCCTGCAGGTAATCAGCTGAAGCACTGCAGAAGGTTTCCCTGCAGCCAGTGCCTTTCAGCAGAGCTCTGCATGTCGTGGGCACCTTGAGAGCAGCGCAGACAAAACCTCCCTGTGCCTCCCCCAGGAGCAAAGGAGCAGCAGCTTCAAAATCCCTGCACGTAGGAGCAGATAGTTTCATTCAAAAGCTGCTTTAAAGCACATTTCCAATATGCATTTTAAGGCTAAAACTTCATCTCTTCTGATGAAATGATGTTGACAGAGCTTGGGAATTTAATCTCACGTGGAGGTTGAATTCGTTCAGCTTCGGCTGGGTCTTGTTATTAATTTGATGTTGAAGTAGAAAAGCATCCTGATGTAGCTGCTGTGGATAAGCACTGGTACACAATGATGAAGTAATTTCCCAGCCTTTTAAGTACTCTGTTTTCCTGAAAGCCATATTTAAACACTTTGAGTTCGTTAGGAGTTTAATATTCTTATGTTGCAGTTGTTTTCCTCATTCCTATGTGCATAGCATTATACTAAAATACATATGGTGATTCCTCATTTTCCACCAAACAGTGAATTTTTATTTTGCTTCCATCATTCTAAATATAAAATTTATCAGCAAAAAAAGAAAAAAATGCCCTTTCCCCCTCTTTTGTCTATTTTAACCTAAACCCGTTCCACATTACAAAAAAAAAAAAAAAAGTGAATTGTCTTTAAAATACAGTGTCCCTGCAATAAAAGGATTGAAATGCTTTCATTTCGTTTCAAAGCTTAAAAGATGAGAGCTTAATCTTCTTCAGAAAAGGGCGTATTCTGCACTGCAATGTATGCAAAGTGCCCGGGGGGCCTTCAGCTCACCCTGCTGCTGCAGTCAGGTCAGGACAGTGCCTTGCTGCTGTCATGGGGCAGGATGGGAGGCAGAGGCTCGCTATTTTCTGTGTTTTATTTGTTTAATATTTCACTATGCACCGTGTTACAGAGGTAATTTACATTTATATTAGCCACTACAGTGCAGAGTAAAGCTGGGGGTTGAAGCTGCTCTCATTTGTGCTTTTACCAGGAGCTATAACATTAAACTTTGCTGCAAGTCCCAGTCCTCAAAGGGCTGGGGCTGGAGATAGTACTGGCTGTGCCTTTTAAATTGTTATAAGCCATGATTTGAGTTGTATTTCACAGGAACTACTACAGCAGGAACAACCTGAAGCAGGGGAAGAGAAGCAGTTGCAGGGCAGCAGTGGCCTGGCCTGAGCTGGCTTTGGGGCACAGGAGCTCCCTGCAGCCTCTCCTGTCCTCAGTGACCACCAGAAGGGATGGAGCCCCAAGTCCTGCCCTAAATCAATTCAACAGACATGTAAAAACATGTTTTTTTGGTCTGTTTTTACCCTTTGGATCCCCTCCCCTGTCTCTCTGGTGGGGAGTGAGCTGTGTGGGGCTTGGTTGGTGGCTGGGGTTAAACCACGACAGAGTGAAAGGAAGAAAAGTTTTACTCAGTTATAGCAAGACTCCAAATATCCCAAAGATTCTTGCACACCCTTCTGGCTTAGCTGTGGCTGGTATTGCCCAGGCTGGGGAATCCCTTGGTGATGGCACTCTGGGTTTCCCCCCCTGGTCACAGCAGTGTCCCATATGGTGACAGTGCCACTGCTGGTGCCACCAGCCCTCAACCCCTCCCTGGTACCCCCCTGTGGATGTTCCCCATGGGGATGCCCACACAGGTGGCCTGTTTTTCAGGGTTTTTCACAGGAGGAACAGCTCTGCAGGCGGAGATCCAAGCAGAAATGAGGTGTTTTACATCAGAGGAGGAATTACAGGGACGCTCAGTGCAAGGTAAAAACTGCCACAGGTCTGTAACACACAGGAGAGCACCAGCACAACCTCAGCTGGTAATTTCAGATGGGGTTAACATTTTTCCCAGCCCACTCTTGCCCTGGCAGGTGCTGTGCCAGTTCAGGTATCACCTGGAACTCTGAGCTGGCACAGAGGCAGCGTTCAAGCCCAAAACTGGCACAAGCTCCAGAGAAAACACCTTGGCTCATCCACTGGCATGTGGTTGTGTCACCCAGACAGCCATTAAAAAAATCTTCAAGAGCTGGAGTGTATGGAGGCTCTGGTTAACAGCTAGCATTGTAACTTTTAAGTTCATAAAATAAAGTAAGCTGTTAATAAAGATTTATTTAAAAATAAGGATATCTCTATAAAATCCACCATATTACATTATACAACTTGAAGGAGATAGCAAAAAAAAAAAAAAAAAAACCACCCAAACTCAAAACCCAACTCTGTGCCTACATTTAAAAAGGAAAATATAAATACTTGTAATAATTTCAGAGTATGTAGGGAATGTAGAAGGAATACAAAAACCTTTGAATATTTAGGTTTAGGAAATATGTGAAACAATGAGACTCTGGAGACATTCCCAAATGGCTTTTTAGCCTATTGGTGTCCCCTTCCCAGGTTGTTCCTTGAGTGCTGCTCTACATGTCCTTCAGAAAAATTATTTTGTGATCACTTAGATTGGTTTCTGAGCAGAAAAACTGAGCTCCCTTCAGCCCTAATAGTTCCTGTTTCTTGGGTGAAATGCCTGTCACCCTTTTTGGGCAATCACCATTTTTCCTATCTCATGGTTTCTGAAGAGCTCCCAGGAACTCCCAGCATGATTTTCTTTTTATACCTCCCTTTGTGCCATCCCAAAACCTCTGCTGCCTTCAGTAATGTTCCTTTTAATTTACGTTGGAGGAAAGATTACAACTGACCATTGCAATTAAAACAGCTCAAATTTGATCCCACACTTGACCAAATTTTGGTGTTTGTATCTTCCAACTGCTCTGATTTGTAGTGTGGGAAGCCACAGCCTTTGCACATGGTGCTCATTGCACAGTGGGTTACTGCTTGTAAATCCATTGAGAATATTCTGTCATCAAAAGCTACCCAAATTGGGTCTTACCAATTCACAAACTTTTGTCTTTATTACATTCTCTCTTGTATTTGTACATTTTTAGTCAGTGTACGAATAAGGCTCTTTTGGTATGTTCTTAATAGATGCAGTAATGACATGATCTATAAAATCCTCTTCTGCCAACAGTTCCTATCCATAATCCACCCTGGATTTATCACTGATGGGGACAAACCTGGAGCCAGAACCAGGAAATTCCCAGGAAAATACAGAACCAGCTCCAGGCCTGCTGAGGTGGGGAGCAGGATTTTACATGGAGATAGCAGCCCCTGTGCCTGGGGCACAGTCAGGGCCTGCCCCAGGGCAGGAAGGCAATCCTGGCCTCTCCTTTTGGTCCCCAAGGATGCTTTGGGAGACAAGAAGTTTCCTCTGGACCCCTTTCTCCAAGCCCTGTTGCCATCAAGGACTCAGAGCTGCCCATGGCTGAAATTGAACTGCTGCTGAAAATTATTTCACTGACAATGCACTGCAGATATTGCTCCAGCTTGTCTGGCTTTTCAGCATTTCCTTGCTCTCCACAGAGTTTCCACTCCTGCTAAAACCAGCTCCACAGGTTGTGGCAGCAGCTTGGAGGGGTTGTGTAAACAGCAGCCCTGCCAGGTCAGCTGCACCTCTGCTCAGCCGGTGACAGCGCTGGCTCTGCTCCCTGCCACCTGGCATCCCCAGGGACACAGATGTTGGCAGCTGTTCTCCTGCCAAATGCTGCCTTTGCCATCCAGCTACTGTGCTCATCCAGCCATAAAATTTATCTGTGTTAGCCTGGTGGCTTTCTATTTCAAAGGGAGAGATATATATTATATCCATATGTTTACACTGTAAGGGGGTTGGATTTTTGTTTCTCCTGATATCTGGAATGACAACATTTCTGGAAGGTGCATTGGGTTTTTCTGTGGCATTTCGGGGTTATTACTATTCTGTAGATAGCTAAGTTATGAAATGCATAATTTTTCTTTTTTAGTGCAATTCTGATATTAATGATGAAAAGATTACTGCTTCTGTCAATCCTGCTTTGTCTTGGGAAAAAAACCCACAGAACTGACTTTTCTTTTAGATCATTCTGTAGGTTCATCACACCTTAGAAACCTTTACAAGTGCCTATAGTGGCATGAGGCATGTGCCTGACTGGGAATGACTTCACTTCTAGGAAAAATACCTCTGCAGATGTTAAATAATGTCTTATGGACCACTAACACAAGGATTAATTAAGTTTAGAAAGAATAGACATAGAGCTGATGCAGTGTGAAAAAAATGAAATAAATATTTGATGCCAATTAAGAGGCATAGCTTCCTTTTTACAGGGATTAATTGAGCTACAGTTTTGTTAAAAGCATCCTTCAGTTTTGTTAAAAGCAATACAAACTCAATAGAAGTATCTCATGGTCCTGTTTTAATTAATTATTAAGGAGCAAGAGTAGTCAAAATCATCAAATAAATTAATCTCTCTCCATTAAAAGCATATCAGGGTGGTTTGCAGTGGCAAACCACAGCCAGATCTGACATTTCTAAGGGAAAAAAAGAGTGGCCAAAGAAGGACAAAAAAGAGCAGCTGTTTTTGTGGCTGGGAGAGAACAGAGGAGAACCTTTGCTGGGGAAAGCCCCAAGCTGTACTGGGCACAAAGCTGCCCTTTAGTGTAACAGTGGTCACAGGGGTCTCAGGATGAGGGAAGAGATGTAGATCTGACTCCATATTTCAGAAGGCTTGATTTATTATTTTATGATATATATTACACTATAACTATACTAAAGAATAGAAGGGAAAATTTCATCTCAGAAGCCTAGGTAAGAATAGAATAGAACAGAATGATAACAAAAGGAGCTGTCTTGGACTCTGTCCGAGATAGCTCAGCTTTGATTGGCCATTAATTATAAACATCTAAGATGAGCCAATCAAAAATCTACCTGATGCATTCCACAGCAGCAGATAACCATTGCTTATATTTTGTTCCTGGAGCTTCTCAGCTTCTCAGGAAGAAAAAATCCTAAGAAAGGATTTTCATAAAAAGATGTCTGCGACATTTAGGGAAGAGCCCTGCAGGGTTCCCTCATGTAGTTGCAAGTTTATCTCTGGGTGCATACAGCTTTTTTTACAGCTTTAGGGATATATTTTGTTTTATTTGTAGGATACAGGTTTTGGATTAAAAAACATCCCAAAATCTTAAAGCAAACAGTTCCCTTGGTTGGAATTTGGAGTTAAACTATATATATATATTTTTTCCTTTTGCACCTTTTTCCTTTGAGAAGTCAGGAACTGTATTTTCTGGAATTTCAGCATTGCTCCTCCTGGGTGAGGGCTGGGAGCAGGAGGTGGCTCCTGGATCTGGAGTGGTGGAACCCACAGTGAGGGGAACCCCCAGGAGCAGTGCCTGTCTGCTGGGGAAGCATCTTCCTCCTGTAGGGTTAGGGAGCCAAGCAGCTCCTGACTCCTGTGTCCTTAATTTGAGTTCTTTAAATGAAGAGACTCCTGTGAATGCTATAAAATTGCAGTTTGAGAAATCAAGGACCAGTGGGCCATGAGAGAAAGCCAATTCAGTCCACAAAATATGAGAGCCACGATAAGGAAGAACAAAGGACAAAAGGAAAAAAAAAGGCAGAAATCATGGCTAGCAATTCTATGAGTAACCCACTCACTCCTCTGCAATGATTAAACATTAAACTCCCACAAGCTAAGCAAACAAAAAAAAAAATCTTCTGAATTCCCCCAAGGCTTTTGTCTTTGTAGCAAGGTTTGAACTTGAGGGTAAGTGCAGCTGCATCCTGAGATGAGTTGAGCTGTGTCTGCCCTGGAGGTGCTCTCTGGGTGAGGTGTCTGCACAGGGGTGTCTGCACAGGGGTGTCCCTGGCCAGGCTGGCCTCAGGTTGGGGTGATGAGCACTTGGTGCATAAAGCTCCTACACCATCCCTACAGATGCAGCAGTGTCAGACTTCCTGTCCCCCTGCTCCACCTTTCCTGTGTGAGTTCCACTCCAAGGAGGCAGAATTGCACCTCTTGACTTTCCCTACAGAGGAATAATCTGTGCTTGCCTCTCCTTTGCTGTTATAGCCCCAGCAGCTTGTCCTCCTTTAGCTTCACTTCATTCACCAGGCAGATCCCAGGCACATGCAGACTGCCTGTAGCCCCAAATTTGCCTTTTGCTACTTATCGCCTCTCTGCAACTTTAATTGTCCCAACTAACTTCAAAAAGCAGAAGGAGATTTTAAAATCATCCCAGCTGACAAAGCAGGGAACTCAATTGACGTTTGCAGAGCCGCCTTGCCAAAACAAAGACTGCAAAAGCTGCGCTCTCCTAGGTGGACTCAACCACTCAACCACTCGACTTTATCAAAGACAGGAACGGAGCAGCAGCTTCCCACACGGCTCCCTGGAGCCCAGCTTCCCTGGGGAATGCAGCACAAGCCTGCACAGGCACGCCAGGGCGAGCAGCACACAAACAAATCTTCCTTTGCAGGGTCCCACAGCGCTCTTGCCCAACGCAAAGCTTGGCTTTCCACCTCCACTCTGCTGGAGGTAAACAGGGTCAGCAGAACCTGCTGAGGTGGGAATCAGGGGGATTTTTAGCCTGTGGATAGCACAGGATGGTAGGGGGTGAATTTGAGGTGGTGTTGTCCCAGGGGGCAGCTGGAGAAATGGGATTGAAATCCCCAGTTGCTGACAATGGGACTTTCCCACTGGAGCATCTCCCCCACTGCCTGGGCAGCAGTGAATGCCAGGAGGGTCTGTGAAGGAGCTATGATATGATTCCAAGAGCTACAACATGATTTTGGGTATGTAAAGTCGGCAAACAGAGGTGCCCTGGCTGCACACTTGCTCACAAACACACCAGCTTTGTGAAAACACCAGGATTCATCCAGACACACCAAAGGTCAGAGGTGCAAAAAGGATCCCTGTTTGCTAAATTTGAAAACAGCCCTCTCCTGCAGCTCAACCCTGTACACCATCTCTTGGAAGGGAGTGAGGCATATGAAATCCAAATTGGAAGTATGCTATCCTGGATGATTATTTATTCAAAGCTCTGGCCAAAACAATGAGACACTCACAGTCTATGCCTGGCTGAAATAAATGGGGCTGTATCCTGGTGGGGCTGTTCCTCAGCAGAACCAAAGGTAGGGCTGGGAAATTGCATCTGGTTTTGTTATCATGTCTAATAAGTTAATTCAGCCGTGTGAGAGGCTGAAAGACTTAAAATGTTAGGGGATTTTTTGATCTTTGCAATAGGCTATGTTTGTAGCTGGGGAATATGACACAGTGAATGAGAGGTGACATATTAAACTCAGCTGCTTCAACAAATGCACGTGTAAATAACACTGGTGGATTAAAGACTTTTAAAGGAGTTTTAAGGAGTACAGATGTAGAGCTCTAAGGGAGTTAAAGAGTTTAACAGAGAAAAACTAAATGAAAATGGTAAAATTGGAGAGGAAAGAAGGGGAAAGGAGAAGGAAAAACAAAAACAAAAAAAAAAAAAGAAAGGAAATGATGGAGTAGACATAAAAACAGAGGAGATCACTAGGAAGAAAACAAAAACAGAGACTGGCCTGTCCCCTTTCAGATGGTGATTGTGAAATGAAAAAGCTTCACTGGAACCCAAAGCGGTCACTTGGGTTCATCTCCCCTGGAGAAGGCTGCAAAGGCAGCGCGGCGTACCCAGAGATAGGAAAATGGTGAGTGCTGCTGCTGCTGCTGGGTGACCTGTTTTCTTTCATCTGATGAAGGTCATGACTTTGATATTTTCCACCAGACTGGCCCGATTTGGGTGTCGGGCTGTTTGTTTGTTTACAGATGGAGAAATGTTTCCGACATCTGTCTGCATTCTCCCAGCAGCTACCTCATGTTTCTTGCAACTTCCCAGCCTTGCCCACGGCCTGTTCTTGGAAGGTTAGTTTAGTTTGTGTTGGTTAAAACACTCTTTAGCTGAACTCACTTAACACAACACCACACTGAGGACTGTCTTAGCCTTTATGTAATGTTTTGCTAATTTTAACAAACAGGCTGAGTGGTTGGAGCCGCTGGGGTTGCTGAAGAGCCATGAAGAGATTACTCAGTCAGATATTTCTGGAAACGTCTAGATTTCTAGAAATACAGATGAAATCATGCCGAGATCAGAGCACAGCTGTGCAGAGAAGAGGCAGCTCATTTATCACCCCCATTGTCAAGCCCAAATTAGTCCAGCACTGGTTGGAGAAGTGATGTGATCACTTGGTTTTACAGCAGCTTGAGCAGAGAGCTGTGAAATGGGCAAAAGCTGAAATCCCCTGGAGCTGGGGGTTAACGAGTCCCCTGAGCCCTTGGAGCAGCTCCTGTCTCATCCCTGTGTGCATCACACAGCAGGGTCAACCTGCATCTCATTTCCTGGGACATCCCTTGGGCTTACCTGGTGCAGGAAACCAAAACAGTTTGGGAAATACACAGAAACCACAAAGTCAAAGCCTCGAGTGGAAATCTTGTGAAAAGCCAAGCTGTTCTCGGCGTAGCCAAGTAATCAGGCTTACAGAGTTGTGTCTGGCCCTTATTCCCACCCCCTGTGGGGCTCCCAGCTCCTTCCCACGTCCTCCTGGCCATCCCCTGGGGTGAGCCAGGGCTGGGGGTCAGCTGCCCAGTGGGCAGGACGGCAGCCAAGGGACCACGTGTCCTCTCCACCAGTGTCCCCACACACGTCCTTCCTTCCCTACCCCCGCTGATTTTTATCATATGGGCAGCCACATCCTTGGGTTTCTTAGGCTCTTTCAGATTTGATTTTAATGAGCCAGCAGGCTCTGAGTTCTGACAAAAAGTACTTTAGCCTTAACTCTGCTTTAAAATTGACTTCTGTGTAAGAAGATGTGACAAGCAATGTTTGTGAACTTGGAGCTTATTACCTGTGCAGTTTATCTACTAATGGCTATCCCTAAATGTTTTACACTTCCTACAGTATATCAATGTTATAATTGTGCAACTAATTGAACAGGGCTTTCATTGAATTATCCCTAGGAACAGTTTACAATTAAACACTCAACCAACCATTACCTAAAGCTTTTACAGAAACGATTACCATAAATTTCCCTTCAAAATGGTGATTTAGTGCAAGCATACTGCCATTTTTTTTAGCAAGAAGAAAAAATAAACTTTATGCTGTAGAAATGCGCACATGGTAGTTGGCAGACTGGCTCCTGACCTCAGAATTACTACGAAACATGTATTTTAAATACTGAGAAACTAGAGAGTAAATGTATGTACAGGAATGAAAGGCTGACCAGAATGATAAATGAATCAGGCTTAATCAGAAACAAACAGTGACCTATTCATAGCTCTTTCAAAAAGGCAAGAATTTTGCAGATGTTGTTGGGTCAAGTTATATAAAAAGACAGTTTATAACAAGCAGAATGTGTGTGCTGAAGTCAAGGGAAGTCTTCACAGACACATGTTTTTCCCATAGCTACGTGACTTTATTCCCCAGCGGCGTGGTTTCATTTTGATACATGCTCCTTTTCATCTCTGACCAGGGCTCCATCCCCATGGTAGAGGGATTGCTGGAGAGTGCACTGAGAGCTTGGAGAGACATGGGAAACTGGAGTTTTAGGCTTAACTCCCTTGAGACATCCCAATCCATGTTGGTGGGAGCCGTGCCCAGTGCCCATCAAAACCTGTGCCGTGGGCAGCACGGGGGTGGTGCTGCAGTGCCCAGGTCTTGAGCAAGGTCAAACATTGCTGGGACGTATCCATCAGTGCCCCTGGGGTGCTCACAAGTGTGTGGGAAACGCTTTCTTGGACAGCAGCTCGGGCTCCCATGGGCAAGGCTTGTCCTGGCTGCGAGCGAGGTTTTGAGAGCCTTGTGTTTAGAGTCCAGCAGGGCTAAGGAGCTCATCAAGAGCTGGAGACCATTTTTCTCCTGACTCAAGTGGTGGGAGAGTCAGGCAAAGGGCTGCAATCCAGCCGGCAGAGGAGCTGGGGAAGAGCCAAGATGAGCTTTTAAAGGGCTCATGAGTTGACACTGATTTGCCTTTGAAAACCCTGAGCATCTGCACTGAAGCTCAGAAGACCAGAACCCATTCACTGGCCTGGAGCCCAACACACGCTCCATTAAACCATATTTCATTTCTTCTAAATAAATAATCAGCCTCCTTTATGGCACCATAATATATCTGAGGTAGTGTCTCTGCTGCTATTGAAGTAGAAGAAGAGGGGAAGGAGATTGATAGCCAACGTTTCATGTGATGAAAGGCAGAATTAATCATAACCCAAGTACAGGATGGCACTGCTGCATCAGTTCTGGCCTGAGCCTGCCTCTCTGTGTATCACCTTGTTGCACAATGTTTCATAAAACACAGAAATGTTGAAATAGAGTCATCCTGGAGAGAACTGTTTATTCCCAAATTGTGGATCTGATGGCATTAAACAAGATCCCTTGCCTTGAATCAGGCTGTGTTTTGTCCACTGTGTGGCTGCAGAAGAAGTCAGACCCGCAGGGTCCAGAGGCTGCCAAGAGCTGTGCACTGAAATTTAAAGTGCAGGAGTGGGGTAGGACAAAGGAACATAGGCTGGAGGGTCAGAAAGGGCACAGAGTAGTCTGTAAACCCAGAAGGATTTAAAAAAACATTTGCACAACTGATCTAAAATAAGCTCATTCATGGTTCATGTAAAATTAGAATCCTCTTGGAAAATATTATTCAATTGAACAGAAATTAGAAAACATGTGTGGATCTGCAGGAAATTTGAGAGGTGAACACCCCCAAACTTTCTCTTCCTGTAATCTAGAGCCAGGTTTTGCCGTCTAAGCCCATGCCTTAATACAGTGGAAATTGTCAATTTTCAGCAAGAACCTGCAGGTAATGGAAACGAGCTGCTGATTGAATTTACCCTTCCAATGAGCATGACAGGAGGAGAGGCTGCAGTTGCTTATTTTCATTCTGTGACAAACATGATTAATGGGCTAAATGCATAAGTCCTGGTCCAGTTTCACCACCTCCACAAGGTGCTAAAGTCATTTCATTGAGAGAGGAAACACCAGGACTGACGCAAGGAAGAAGAAGAGCATGTGTGGCATAGCTTGGAAGGAGTGCAAGCCATGTTTCACCACCTACACCCAGACCTGAACCAGGATCCATATTGGAGGAGACAATCTGATTTTCAGTAATTTAAGATTCTCAGATGACTTCTGGCTGAGCATTTGGCTTGGAGAAACATCTGCAATTTCATGGCTGTGAACTTTTAGCAAAAAGGACATTTTCTTTTTAAATGAGGAAGGGGTAGCTCTAAGCACTTTGTTTTCCTGCTATGAAGCAGACAGTTTTTATCTCTACCTGCAATCTAAGCTTTGCAGACGGGGTGAAAAGAGACTCCTGTGTAACTATTCAAAAGTCCCAGACGCACAGAGAACCACAGACATTGTCTCTTAAATAACTTCTTGCAAAAGCTGTGCAGGCGATTCGCAGGTCTTCACAGGAACTCAGGTGTTTTGCTGGGGAGCATAATCTTTTCTAATACTGTTAATTTTAATAAGCCCTTTCTTGTCTGGTGGTTAAACCACAGGCCTACAAGTCACAACACAGGCATGTCGTTCCTGCTCTTCCTTGGCCTCGTGTCTCACCTCCAGCAAGACACAATTGCATTGTTACATTTTTCTGAATCTTGAGCCCTAAAACTGCGAGATATTTGCCCATCCGTGTTGCTTCGCTGAAATAACATTTGCAGAGCACTTTGGGTTGTCAGAGGACAGACACTATTTATTAATGTCATTTCTGATTTGGGCTACGCCCACGCAACCTGCTCGTTCATGTGGAACGGCGTCATTTCTCTGACTTCCTTTCTATGCAAAGGCTCGGTGTTATCTGCGTTAGGAAGTGTGATTAAGGAGAGAACTATGCTTCTTTTTAAAGGTTTTTTTTTTAGATAGATCAACTTAACATGTGCTTTTCCCTTCACAGAAGTGATTTTAGTTTTTGTTCTCTGAGCTGAAAACCCTGCGACAGTGAGCTACAATCCTGAGATAACAATGAGAATTTTCTATGATGGCTTGAGTCCACGTGCCACTAACATTTTCCTTGAGGTGCTAAGCCTCTCCTTTCAACACCAGCATCAGTAAAATTCAAGGGAACTCCAGTAGTTCAGAACGAACCTTGGCTGGAACAATTCTTGTGGAGGCTGTGCATGCTCGGGCATCACTTATAGGAAGGACTGGCACTGACGTACGAATATTTTATTTACAGAATCTGTGCTAATGAACTCTCTAGCTAGCTGTGACCCAGGAAACACTCTGCAGCTTCTAGAAAGTGCAAACCGAATTAATGCTCATGTGTGGACGTGAAGGTCAATGGGTAAAGGCTGAAGAAATCTAGCAAAACCCCATGTCAGCAGCCTGTTGAATCAGCTCTTTAAACAAGCTGCTGGATGTGGATGTAGGGTTTTGAAGTCTTATGTGCTGACAGGCCCTTGTATTTGCCTACTGATGGCAAAGGCATTATATTTCTCATCAGCTGCACAGCAATAATTGGAGACAGCATTTTTATCACAGGCTCAATAGATGTTGCAACAAGCCTGGTGTGTTGCCTCTGTGTCTGTCGCCACATTTTAAAATTCACGGACTATGCCTAATTTTTTTTTCCTGATATGTCATATCAGAGTCCAAGCTGTTTTATGAGCAGTAAGCATTTACTTACCAGAAATACCACATCAGCATCCAGACATAGCAGGAATAACTGTGGTTGAGCTCATCCTTTCCTAAATGCCCATTGCAGGAGGACTGTGTCACTCCAGATTTTGGGTGAGCTGGTCAGCACCCATCTGTGTGTCTGATTCTCTGAAGAGATAAGTAACCAAATTCAGGCAAAAACCTGTGATGTGTGTGGGAAAACCAATGGCCAGATATTGCTTGTGTCAACTGGTAATTGCAATTCATCTTGGGAGTCTGTAGCCTCTGGTTATGTGCATCCTTTTTCGAGTATAAACAGAGATAAAGTTCTCTGAGATTTTCAGGAAGAGTGAAAATATTGAATCTCATGTCAAGGTTTGCACAAAACATTTGATTTCCCTCCCATTTTTGCTGTTAGTTCAAATGAATGGGATGCTCTGGAGTTTTGACCCAGAATCATGGAGTTCTGTGAAATTGCTTGATGCAGGTTAAAGCAGGATGTGTTTCTGTGAAAAGTAAAGGGATCCCATGTAGGGGTGGCCATCCCCATAGCAGCAGTAGAACAAAGGCTGGAGAGGACCAGGCAAACACTTTCTCTGACATCCCAAATGAGAGATGCCCACTCCAAAGCTGGACCTGGTGCTTTCAGTGCTCACACCCCACCCAGGCTTGGTCCTGCAAATGCAAATTATTAAATGTTTGGATGAGAAGAAAGATCAATTCTGCTTCAAAATCTCCTCCACACTGCCTTGGTGTTCAGTTCTGAGGGCAACTTTCCAAGCTGCTCCTGGGCCAGCCCAGCCCTGGAAGCTCAGCTTTTGTCTGAGTGAGAGCTGAGGCTGAGCCTGGTGAAGCACCAGCAGTTCTGGAAACCCCCAAGCAGCAGCAGCAGCAGCAGCAGCTAGGCAGCACAACCTGTATGCTGCAAAAAAACCCCTATTCACCACCATCCCAAATATTATTAATCAGCCCACAGTTTGTTCAGACAGGAAATTGTTACCGACCACTTTAATTTTACTAAACAAATGAAACCACCCCATTACTCATTCAAATCTAATAAACCGCAGCACACAGAGGAGGAAGTGAGCACTTCAGAATGGCTTGGAGAAAAGTTCTCACTTTGTTTTGCCATTTAATTAAAGCCAGGCTCTTTACAGGAAAGGGCATAATTAAATGGCAGCATGTGTACCATGATAATCTCCTCCATTGGCATCTCAACATGCAGCTGGCTACTGAAGGCAGGCAGACTCTTTGTGCTGCTCTCTACACTCCCAGAGCCTCACCTGCTCCTCAGGAAGAAAATGCACTGGGTACCAGCACAGCTCTCCTCTTCACACCATGCTGGATGATGCAGGACTTCATTAGCAAGGTGCCAATGAAATAAATTTCCTTATTGCTTAATGCCTGCAGATGTTCAGAAAGCAGCTTCCTGAAGATGGGCCCTGCAAGTCACCTGGCAGCCGTCGATTTTATCAATGCCTTGGCATTTCCCGATCATCAGGTCTTTAAAACATAAACAAAATAGTCCAGCTTTAATATTTGCAGTCCTAGCATTAGTTCAATATGTGATGTGATTTGTGTGCATATGTAAATATTGTCTTTGCAGGCAGAATGCAGACAAAGCATGAATGTACTTGTACCACAGAGAGGATTGCTGTAATTGTTTGCCTTTCTTCTCAACATCAAATTACTGCTTTAAATGAAGGGAATTTCTCAAACAGGCAGAAATGCCATTTTTGCTATGGGAATTCTACTTACTCCAGCTGCATGATGAAGTTTCACCTGAGAGAAGAGCTCATAAAGTGGAATTATCCTTTGTGGTGTTTTGGCTCCCAAAAGATGATTAAAGACAAAAAACACAGATAATCTCAATGAAGGGCAAATATCACAAAGAAACTTAACAGCCAACGTATTTTTGTAGCACTGGAAAGGCCATGAAGGCGTTTTCAAGCACACACGAGTTTGTTCCTGTCTGTACAACACCCCCTCCTTGGGACTGTTTGCGTTTGGCACCTTTGCACTCAGGGGATGGACAGTGTTTGCTGGAAGGTCCTTGCCAATTCCTTTGGTGTCTCACCTGCTTTGCCCTAGACAATCCTTAATCCAATGCAAACAGGACTAAAGTCAACAGGAAGATGTATTAAAGAAGCCTGCATAGTTAATAAATCCCCTATTAGTCACCATCAGAATGAACTGGTGTGTGATAAATCCTTTTTGTTACCGTGCTCCAGTCCCGTGCATGGACCATGTTATCCACATGAAACCAGCCCCTCTTCCCTTCCCCATCACAGATGTGCTGCAAAATCTGCAGCACTCAATCTGCTCTCCTTCCCATTCTTCAAAATGTTGTCCCTACCACTCTCATTAGTCTTACTTAATTTGTTTTGCTCTGTGGAAGGAATTACAGATTTGCCATCCTAGAGAACAGCTGACATTTTTACAGGAAAAGAAGTACATGATTCATAATTTTCCAGAAATCTGCACATTACATACGAAGCACATTAGGACCTTCTGAGAAGCAGGAAAAATCCTGAAACTTGTATTGTTCCTGTTTGTCTGCTTTATGTACCTGTGCAAACAGCACAACAAATCTCACAGGCAGCAAGGAAAAATTGCTGTGCCCTCTTGTGCATCATCACTCAGCTGAAAGGAGAGTGGCTGCACCTTGAGGAGAAAATGATTTTAAACAGTGCCATTTTGCAATGGCATTTTCCAGTGGTGCAGAGGACTGTGGAAGATCCAAGGAGGTGGAATTTTGGGAGCTGTAGGATAGACCTTTTTTCTAAGCCAGAACATGCATGAGAAATTTATAATGCAGTTCTGATTCAGTGTTCGATTTCAGTCATCCCTTTCTGCTTGTTGGTTTGCTTTTGTGGGATTTTTTTTCTCTTTCCTTTTTAAAAGCAGCATCCTCAGCTTCTCTTATCAGGAGCCATGGGGGGAAATGCTGTGATGAAACCAGACTGTCACAACAAGGGTCCTGAGGAAAGCTGGCAAGAAATACTATGGAAAGGTGCCATGGTCAAGGGGACATTCAACTCCATCTTCTTGTCATTTTGAGAGGTGAACTTGAACATGATGTACAGAGCTCTGAGGTACTGGAAAAAATATTAATAATTCAATCTAGTGAGTGTTTTATGTCAGTGAACACAGTCTCAGGAGGAAGAGCTGGATGTTTTTAATAATGTACTCCTCAGAAATCCTCAGAAACTCAAGAAATTATTTATGAAGTGCATGTGAGGACAACAGTGGTCTATCCACTAAACTAAAAATGCCTTTCTTTCTGTCCTCTACTTTTTAGGATCACTCACAGGTACCTTATATCCCAAAAGATGCACCACAAAAACTATTTTATATGTGCAACAGGGAAGCAGAAGCTTTGCAGAGCAGAGATTGTTTCTCAGTCCCTCTGGCCTTAATCAGAGCAGGACTTCAAGGCACTTTTTAGGATGCAATACCCTGCCTGGAGTGCTGCATCCAGCTCTGGGCCCTCACCACAGGCAGGTCCTGGACCTGTTGGGGCCAGTCCAGGAGAGGCCATGGAGGTGATCAGAGGGATGGAGCAGCTCTGCTGGGAGGAAAGGCTGAGAGAATTGGGATTGTTCAGCCTGGAGAAGAGGAGGCTCCAGGGAGATCTTAGAGCCTAAAGTGCTGAGAGGTGCTCCAAGAGAGCCTGAGAGGGACTTTGGACAAGGGCATGGAGCGACAGGACAAGGGAGAATGGCTTCCCACTGCCAGAGGGCAGGGTTGGATGGGATATTGGGAAGGAATTGTTCCCTGTGAGGGTGGGCAGGCCCTGGCACAGGTGCCCAGAGCAGCTGGGGCTGCCCCTGGATCCCTGGCAGTGCCCAAGGCCAGGCTGGATGGAGCCTGGAGCCACCTGGGACAGTGGAAGTTGTCCCTGCCTTGGCAGGGGGTAGCACTTAAATTAAAGTCCCTTCCAACCCAAACCATTTTGTGATTCCACGATTACAAAAAGCAGCAATCTGAGGTTCAAGGAACAGGCTCCCACATTTTCTGTGTCTGTTTTGGAGTGATCCCTCCAGCCCCTGCAGGCTGAGGCACTGGCAGGATCCATCCTTCAGGCCCCTCCAGCTGCAGGAGCTCCTCCAGAGCCGCCGCTCCCGCCCGATGCCACCCTCAGCCCTGTCCCTACCCACAGCACTGCTGGGACAGTGCCATTTCCTGCTCTGGAGCTGCACATTCCCTTTGCTTCCTCTGGAAGAACAATCCAGAGTGAGCAAACAGCAGCCTTGGGAGGGAGGCTGCTCTGCAGGGCCCTCTCCCTTGGCTCGCCCCAGCTCTGGAAGTCCCCGGCCCGCGGTGTCACCGGGACAGCTCCTCCCTGGTTTTTCCCTACAGATCCCGCTCCAGAGAGGTGGGACAGGGCCAGCCCTCCTCTCCAGGGCTAGTTTCCCTCATGCAGGCTTTTGTGACATCCCTGGGCTGCAGGAGGCTTTGGAATGACAAATTCCCCGCAGGAGCTCCCCAGCAGCACAGGTAGCCACTTGCCAGTAAAGAATCCCTCTCATACAAGGGCTGAGGTTCCTCTTTCTCCCCCAGCACCTTCCCAGAAGTTATATAAAATGATGGTATAGCTTTGTTAAACAAAACAAAAAAAAAACCCCCAAAACACCGAGCCCTAACTTTCAGAGCATTTTTAGAATCCTTTCCAGTGTACCTCATCCTTCATGTTTGCTCCAGCCACTGTTTAAACAGTTTGTGTTTGCTCAGGCAAGGAGATTTATATCCCGGATCAGTAAATAAACCTGTCACTGTGTGCTTTCCTACAGATACTCCTACCTGATGATTGCAAAACACAGCAGGCAGGAGAAGATGACATGTGCACAAAGAAAACTGGTGTCTTTAAGGAAAAAGAGCAGGAATTACAGCTCTGCTTTGGTGTGTGGAAGCAGACACACAGGCAGTCGTGGCTGCTTAGCCCCAGGATTTAGGTTTAGAAGTGTCTCTCTGAGCAAAAATGATGTCCAAGCTGGATGATAAAATATGAATCCAGAAAGTCTGTGGGTTAGATTTCACTGAGCTTTGGCTGGAGTTGCTGGATTGAGGAGCTCTGTCTGCTCTGGCTTAGACATTACATAGCAAAGCTTGTGATTTTTCATCTCCTCTGGAATGCCATTTTGCAAGAAATAACAATTCTAACTACTAGGTGCAAAGGAATTTTTTTAAAATAAACTTTTACCTTGTCCACCCGTGTTCAGAGTAGGTCAGAGAATGGAAGGAAGGTGCCCCCCTATTCAGGAGAGAGGAACTGAGGGGAGCTGGGCTGCACACAGACTTGGCTGTGGCATTTCAAATCCTTCCATCTGAAAACAGGGGCTGGTAAGGTTTAAATCACAAACACACAATAAAACCCACTTGAAATGAGTCCATGTAAACGAAGGGATTGAAAAACAGCTCTGTATCTCTGTCCTATTTCCCTTTCCAGGAAGGAACATCTCTTGGGTAACCTAAAAACAAAACAAAGTAGCAGAAAACTTTACTTAACCTCCAGCTAATTTCCTATCCAGACTAAATTTAGCAGGTTGGATTTTGTTTGGGGGATGTGCCTCCAGCGCAGTAAATTCAGAGGGATGTTGCCATTCCCCTAAAGCAACTCTTGTAGTGCTCTGGTTAAAACTGGCTGAGTTAATTCCACATCACAGCATAAATTTTTAACATGAAATGTCACTTTTGGTTTAAACAGGGCAGCACAGGGGTCTGGTGGAGCTGTGGCTGAATTCTGCTCCCTGGAAAAGCCCAGCAGCAAACACACAGCAGCAAACCCACACAGCAAACAGCTGCTGGAGCTGCCTCGCAGCCACCTCTGCCTCTCAGAGAGCACGGGAGGACAAAAACTTTGTCATGAAAGCTCCTCCACGCGTGTTTTGAAACAGACAGTCCTTAATTGAAGGAAGATCAAGTCAGGGACCAGCCCAAAACACTTGGATTATTTTTCCATGAGTCAAGGGTTATACTCAAAACAAAAATTAGCCTACAAATACCATGGCCAGGCTGGTGCACTGAGCATTTCCCAGCACAGGTCACTGCTGCCAGCCTCCTGCTACAGAGAAAAAACCATCTGACAAACGACTTGGAAAGTTTCTGAAACTTTATTCACTCTGTCTGTCTTTGCCTTGCTAAAACCTTTCATTTCAGGGCCTGCAATTATTTGCACTGCTGTCAGCTTGAGGTGTAGAAATTGTGGAAGGAGCATAAAAGGACAACAAATACATTTAGAAACTCTCTGAAACTGGCAGCAAGAGTTTCTGCTGTGTGTGTGGGGAAGCTGGAGACCAGGACGAGGTGCTTCTCTTACCTAACTGAGAATTGCATCTTCTTTGTGGGGAGAATCTTTCCGGGGTATGGAGATACCAGGTTACCAAACTGTCACAAAAACCATGACTAAGAAGTGCCTGCTGCTCACCTCAATCCTAAGATACTGGAGGAAGAAGAGGAAAGGAATAAATAATTTTTAAGTAAGTGAATTAAAAAAAAAAATCATAAGAACTTGTACAAATAAAAAGCAACACCTTTATTAAAGTAGTGCTTGAAGTTAATGTTTGAGCAGACAGTGTCTTTGATCCCATCAAAGTGAAATAATTGAAAGGGAATGACAAATGCACTGTCAGGCTGGCTGGAAAAGGTGATTTCAGGACACTTCCCTGCACCACATCCCCCCAAGACCCACCAGAGCCCCTGTTCCAGCCCCTGCCCAGCCTCAGCCCTGTGCACGCAGAGCTCCAGGGGCTGATTGGTTTTCCAGCCTGGCATCCAAGGTCCCTGTTTTGCTACAAGGCAGAATCTGAACGCTTGAAATGACATAAAAAACCTTTTTGTGCTCATAAATGCAGGGGCAGAGGCTGCAGCCGAGTTTTCCTGCTGTGCTGGGAGCAGCAGCACCTGGCACAGCTCTGGGAAGGGGCATCTTGCTCTTGACAGATCTGTGGTTTTTTATTTTCTTTTTTTTTTTCCTTGTTTGTGAGCAGAAAATAAAATTAAACTGCATAAACCACCCTTGTTAAACTGGACCCTTATTTTCTCCATGAACTAAAAGGTGCATTTGAGATTTTACTACTCACATTAATGAACTGGATGTAAATGAAAAGAAAGCTGTCTTACACATAATTTAGCATTCTGTAATCATTAACACTCTTTCCTAAGTCTATGGTTGATTCACTTTGACATTTTTTGTGGGATTTACAAACCCATTTAGCCTCTGTTGGACAAATGACACCGTGCCAGATGCAAGCCAGGGCTGAAGATGATTTAAGATTGTTTCCACTCTTACAGCAGCAGTTTCTCCTTCTGTCTCTAGCATTAACAAATAAACACAATTACAGACAGAGGAAGAACAAAAAGTTGCTTGCTAGCATGAAAGAAAGCAGCAAACTTTTAGGAAGAAGAAAGGAAAAAATAGTTTTGCAGTAAGGGTTGTATTTTTCATCTGGTGACAGCTCTGGCAGGGATCTGTGAAAGCTGATTCAGGGCTGGTTTGCAGAGCCCAGTGCAGGTGGTGTCAATGCCTTTAACAAAAAAAAAGCTATGAATAATGAATAATACATAACCAAGCTTTTGTTGAGTAATTATTAATAGGAAACACACCATTTGAGATAAAGGAGATTCGTAGCTGGCAGAAGGTGGTAGGGATCACCATAACACTGGAGCTGGCCATCCATGGGGTTTACTTGGCACTCAGCAGAAAAGGAAATGTATTTTCCCTGCTATCTCCCTGAATAGTTGAGAGTGGAGCAAATCACCATCAGCAGAAGGCAGGAGAAAAAAAAATCTGTTTCTGATGCAATTTCCCATGTTTTCAATCAACATTTTCCATAAGCTGCCTTTTGGTGATGCATTTAAAAGTGATGTAAATGCTGTGATTGCAAAGAGTATACATATATTAAAGGAGCACAATAATAACATAAATAATAACAAACAAAAATATATACATATATAGACACATGTATATACATATACATATATATATATATATATAAATGTATATATATATTTATGGATTGGCTGAAGAGAGCCACTGCCATGGTTTCTGGAGGAAATGGGAGAGAAAAACAAATTATTTGCTTCTTCAAGCAGCTGTGCATTTGTGGGCCCTGGAAACACAGGTACTGTTTTGCAAAGGGGTCATTGCAAATGAGAAATGAGCTCCAGCTCCATCATATCTCCTCCCCCACGCTGTGAAAGGTCACAGTTGGCTGAGCTCCATTGTAGCTCCCCTCAGAAAGTGGGGAGGGAGTTCAGAAGTTGTTTTTCCCACCAGAAATAAAAAAGAAAAAAGAAAAAGAAAGAAAAGAACAATTGTACACCATTTCCATTTTCTGAAGAGGAAATGGTGATTTGTCTCAGCCATGCCATTGCCTGGGAATTCAGCAGCCTTTGGTACTAAAGGAGTTAAGCAGCAGGTTTGCCTTAAATCTTGAGGAAAACATGTTTGAATTGCTTTTTTTCCATGGTAAATAAGCATGAGTCCTTCCTAGCACCTTCTGTGTTTGAGGTGCACCCTGCCCCTGGCTTGGCTGCTTTTTGCTGAATCCCACCTCAGCTCTCACCCAAATAATGTGCCACACCTGAAAGGTGCACCCACGCAGGAAAATCTCAGCTTAAGGAAAACAAGTAAGAAATGCACTGAAATGCTCTGAAATTCCATCTCCTGAGCAGACACGAGTTCCAAAGCACCAATTTATTGTGTTCTGTGGGCTCCCTCATCCTGTGGGTCAGGGTGGAAAACCAGATGAGGATCCAGCAAATGAATTTTTCACTGTGACCTTTTAAATCATCCCAACAGCATGGGTGCCACTGGAAAAGCCCCAGATCCTCTTTTGTTGTGAACCAAACCCTACTGCAAAATTTCTCTCTGGGTCTCGTGTCCAAACACAAACCTTTTCTGTCTCCTCAGCATGAAATTCTGTGTTCCAGCTGTGCTTTGGGTGAATCCTTCCCATATTTTCTATTTTTTCCTATGTGAAACTAGCTGGTTTCCCTCTCTGCAGAGGATCGAGCTTGTCTGGGCATGACCCAGGCAGATTAGGGAACGAGGCTGGGCTGTCTGTGCCACTTGGATGGTTTGAGATAATCAATTCCTCACACAGGCACCAGCTATTAATGGGCTGCTTTCTGGAAACTTCTGATTCAGAGCTCCAGAGTTGTCAGTAACTCATTCTGATCATTTATTTTCATGTCAAGTAAACAAAATGCTGCCTGCCTCTAATCCTCTGAAGGAACCCCAAGTGGAGGCAGCATCTGAGCAGAACAGGGGGGCACTTTTGAACTTTTGATGTTCATTTCCCTCTGTCCTTCTTCCCCTGTCTTCTGAGTAATTCAGAGGAGCTGAATCTTCACACCTCGAATTCATATAAAATCGGATTATTAATAAATTATGCTCACTGGGTGAGAGTGAGATGAGAATCATGGCAAACCTGATGGTGACATTTAGTATCACAACTTTAAAAAGCTGTTTTCAACAGCACATTGCAGGGTGCAGTTGCCAACAAGAAGACAGAACATGCAGACACCTCATTTTTGCAGGGTTTTCCACTCTGCATCAGCCATGTGATGACAGAAGTGGTTCTTATAACTATTTATTTAAGGCTTTATTATAATGCTCATGCCAGAGGGCCCTGGATTAAGATGAATTGCGAGTTTTAATCATGTCATTTCATTGTTTTTGTGGACCTGCCTTGGCGCTCGCTTGTGGGCAACTGCTGGCTTTGCAAAGAAAACTGTGTGAAAAGTCTGTCTTGTTCACTGCCCTAACAATGGACAAACCCCCAGCCCGCAGGAGGGTACATCCACTGTTCTGCACATTGTTCATGCTCTGAAAAGGAAGAGGAACGGGGCTGGGCTCCTCCAGAAATGAGACAGAAATGCCATTGAGGTCTCATTTCCTGCGCGGGGCTGGCGAGAGCTGGGCTAGAGCTGTGTCGTGGTTTGTAGGAGCTGCTGCATCCTCCTGAAATCACTCACCCAGGGTGAAAAGGGCTGAGAAAGGGTCTGCTTTTAATCAGTTTAACATTCTGAGCTGGGGACAGTCCCTGTGAGGGGGGAGCAGAGATCCCCTCAGCTCCACCCAGTGAGGAGTGGGAGCGAAGCCCCAGGAACATCTCAGCATCCAGAGCAGCCCCAACGTGTCTGGGCATCCAGAGACCATCCCTGACCTGTCCAGTGATGGTCAGCAGGGCCCTGGCCACCAGCAGCCCCACATAATGCCCAGCTGGGCTTCAAACCCGCTGAAGTAATTGTTTAAAGTAGTCCCAGCCAAGCAGAGTGGAAAATGTTAGAGCTGTTTTAGGTGCTGCTTGTACACACTGCCACTCACATTCATTAATCAGACTCCAAAAATGATGGATGCCTTCAAATGTTGTTGCTTGTAAGTGAAAGTTTAGGGGCTCTGGTTGTTTGACACTGGTTTTGTGCCATTTGAGGGTTTTTTGGGTGGTACATGATGATCCAGCTCCTTCCAGGGTGTGGGGCTTTCAAACCCATTCTTCCTCCCTGCTAAAAATCATGGATTTGTGAAAAAAAATTGCAGTTTAGCAACACTGGGCATGTATTGGGTGGATTTTAAGGGACAAGAAATCATTGGTAGCTTCTCCTTTCCCCTGTGTGCTTGGATGGAGCATGGAGAGGCAGCTTCATCTCTTCATGGCTGCAAGAATATTCAATGAAATTGGCAACACTGCACTGCAAAACCCCTCTTCACTTCCAGGAGCTATCCTGGGAGAACAACATAATGTTCATTTCAACCAAAAGTAAACATTCTGAGCAATATTTTCGTTTATATGTGTATTTTAAATATATATTGTGTTTTTTTCTGGGAAATTAATTTCCTCATCTCATCTTCCTCCTCATTCTGTTTCACCTGAAGTGATGGACACCATGAAAGACATTTCTTGATCCCAGATGTGTTCCATTTCCTGCAGCTGAAATTGAAATCATTGCCTTCTTCATAAATACCTGCCAGGGATGGAGATGCACTACTTAAGAACTTTCTGCAACTGCTTTGGTTTGAAACAAATCAATCAGAAGGATTTGAGGAGGTAGCCAGCATTTTCTAATTTGTTTCTACTGGCAGAAGTGCTGCAGTGAGGTTACATCCAAACAAATTTGGTGGCAGCATCTGCTTTAACATGACCTAAACGTCTAAATCTAACTTTAGAAAGTGACTTACAGCAGGTTCAAGCAAGGCTTTCAGAGTTTTTATTTCCACTGCTTTAAGTGAAGAGCTGGGCCATGGGGTTTGTGATTTTGGGATCCCTGGAGGGATCCTAAGCCCAGCAGAGTCCCCAACATGTCCAGAGGAGCCCATCAGTGCTGTTTGTGCTGTTCCACAAAGGGTTGGACTCACCAAGGGATGGCTCTGGAGGCAGAGAGGGTCTGTTTCGATACCCCACCTGACAGCACTGGACTAAAATGGGCAAATGTGGGTGTTTAACAGAAAAATTTCAGCTGTTTTATGGTCCAGATCACGTCTCTGGACAGTGCTTTAGTGCACAGGACTCCTCTGTGTTTTATTTCTTTTTATATATATATATATATATATATATGTATATTATTTTTGCATCCAGGCTAAATAGATGTTGAAAAAAAAAAGCTTTATTATGTTGTATCAAACACACATTAAAAAATATAAATGTATAATGTATAAACAATGCCACATTTCTGAGCTGCATGAGAAAATAGGCTCTTTAGGGGTATTTTAAATATTTAAGATGCTATTCTGGAATGAAATTAGTCACATTAATAATCCTATTAAAATGTAAGATCAGTGTCCAGAGATGTAAGGGATTATTACTGTACATGATGTGAAGAAACAATTAAGTTGCATGTAAATGCCTCATGTCCTGTGTAGCTTTGGTCTTTAGGTATTTTATTGCAGGATTTTCTTTTCTCTAAAAGTTAGTGGTAAAAACACATCTCAGGTCAAAATAGTAAATAGTGAATCACCCACAAACTCAGCTCATTTCCTATCTCTCACTGAAAAAATGTTGATTCCAGGCATGGGAGCAGAGCTGTGAGCCAAACAGTAATTTCTTTATGGTGTGGATGACTCAGAGGAAAGAATGCCTCATGGGGATAGCAGGAGAAAAAAAACTAAAGAACAAGGAAAAAAGTAAACTTTCTTTAAAGAAACAGGCAATCAAGTAAAGGGCAAAAGGTCAGAAAAAGCCCTCAGCTGTTTCTGTGATGCTCCTGTGATCCTCTCAGTGCCCTGCAGCTGCTGCTCTGCCCTGGAATGCCAGGTTTGTCCCCAAGGCAGGGGACAGCCAGGGGCCAGCCCAGGGCCATGCTGAGCCCAGCCCCATCTCTGGGTCCAGAGCCCCAAATCCAATCCAAACCAAGACTGGGAACTCATTTCACACCATCCTGCCAGGCACTGGAACAGGAGTTTTCTTCCCAGCACTGCTCCTGGTGTGAAGCCCTGGGAGCTGATCCTGCACTGGATCTCTGCTGGGAGAATGATGCAGAGCCAGCACCTCTGTTTTGGGGAGGGGAATTTAATGTTTTTAATGTTTTTAATGTCCAATCCCTCTTCAGTAACTCTACTTAATATTTAGAGTTAGAGTTATTAACTCTACTCAAGGATTTTGGGACCTCCAGCAGCTCTTTTTTTTGTCACTGTTTCCTTGTTCACAAATGTGAATAAAAGCAGTTTAACCTCCTCCATAAGTTGCTTTGTGATCTCTTGATGGGCCTTTAATGATTACAAATATTCCTTGCCCTCCCTGGGAAGTGTCTCCTCCCCCAGGCAGATTTATCCAGTGGGGTGAATTGATATTCATCAAGCACATTTCATGAAGGCTGATTGAGAAATGGAACAGAATTTCAGCTCAGCTTTCAGCAGCAATATCTCATCTCATTGCCATTCTTTTTTTTTTTTTCCACAGTGATAATGAATGATTAATTTCAACAAGCATTGCTATCTACATTTACATAATTATTTATGTGCAATTAAAACATCTTGCCTGCTGTTCCAGAGTCAATATCATGTGGCCAGGAGCACAAAACGAGATAAGGAGGCAACATTAAAATGTAGGGTAGCTCGTCCCTGTGGGGTAACCATGTGCTGCTTTAATGTCACATATTTAAAGCCATGCTCAGGACCAATTAATTTCAGTCTGTGAAGACTAAGAAAATTATTTGTGTTATCTCAGTACAGATCATTACCCTCTCCCACGCATTTTAGGAGCATTCCAAAAAATGTGATTCAGGTTCCAGCACGATATAATTTGAGGCCTGAGGCAAATTTCCTCTTCAGCACCTTCACTTCACAGGGATGCTGCAGCAAATGGCCTGATCTTTATGTACAGTGATTGCTATAAGAAATAAAACAGATTTCTCTGATATTCCATGAACACTTAAAATACGAAATAGAAACGTGCCTTTTGGAAGAATTCTTTAAGAGCTAATTCTTGTCGGTGTATGGAAATGCATTAAAAAATTAAAGTTTCTATTTTTAAACAAAGCTTGAATTGGAATTGACTTAACTTCTTTCCACTCAAATTCATTTCCTCACCTGCTAAAATATAGTAGAACTGTTTCAGGAGTTGGATTTATCCCTAGGAGTTGTTTCCAGAAGGTGAAATTCACAGCGTGTAAATAATCCGCAGGAAGAAAAGACTTGTTAACAACAGATTGGCATAAATTATTTATTCCCTGCTACCAGGCCAGGCAGAGCTGGGCCCTGTGACAGTTTCCAACCACAGCAGGTTGGGAAGCACTGGGTGGGGAGTCAGAGCTTCCACAAACATTGGGGAATAATGAGACTGTAAATCCGGAGTGACCTTTGCTGCTGGGGTGGGATGGAGATCAAAGGGCTGAGATTTCCCTCTGCTGCTCCCTGCTCAGGGCTGGGACATCTGAGCTCCACCTGGCCCTGAGCAGCTTCTGACAGAGCACAGGGGAGAGCCAAGTGCCTTCCCTGGCTCTGGGCTGTCCTGTTTTCCTTTGGGTTTGGGGTGGTGATGGCCCACAAGGAGCAGGGTAGCAAAGCTGTCACCTCAGAGGGCACTGCAGCCGTGCCACTTGTGCCACCCCTTGGTGCCCCAGCAGCTCTGGCAGCTCACTGCCCCTCACTGTGCTGCATCAGAGCTTGCTGGAATGCTTGAGGTGAGTCCAGCAGGCTGCTTATCAAATGTCCTTATCAAAAGGATAAATGCAGTAGGTCCATGCTGGGCCTTCCTAACTGGAAACACACTGACCTCACTCACTTTTTGTGAGAAATAATTTCTCTTTGGTACAGATCTGCCTGATTAACAGGGAGAGAAATGGCAGGTTATTTACTCATTGGAAGGCAAACAGCTGGAGTAGGGATACCCACACCATGATTTCCCATGGGCTGTGAGGATTTTGGGGCCTCCAGCAGCTGGAGGATGAGTGCAGGCCATGGCTCCTCCATTTGGGCATGGTAGGATGGAGGGAATTGTGGAACAGAGGTTCTGAAACAAGCTCAGGCTGCAGGAGATGGAGCACCAGGAGCCCTGTGCTCCACACCCAGCAGAGGCAGAGCCCAGGATCCCCCCTGAACCCCAACAGGTTCTCCCAGCCAGAGGGTGGAAATTGTCCCTGGCTGTCCATAGGGAAAAGCCCTGCCAGGGACAAGGTACACGTGGAGGAGGCTGCTCTGAAGGGGATCAAACATGTGGAGGGATCCACTGCCAGGGGCATTTGTGATGACAGCTGGGGGAAGGAAAAGCTCCAGGTTTTCCAGTGGAAAAGGCGACGTCAGGCGGAGCGGCCTCAGGAGCTGGGAAAGCCCAGCAGGAACAGCTGAGATCTCCTGGTTCCACTCAACACTTGACATGGAAATTGGAAAACTTGGTTTGGGAAGGACAAGACGCTCAGTGTCAGTGGTAACCAACACATCAGGAGTCTGAGAGAAAGGGGAGCCCCTGCAGAGGAAGAGCAGGAGGTGCCCAGCAGGCTGAGGGTGATGGTGCAGATGTGTCCTGCTGAATTAAACATCTGCTCTGGGTTTGTCCGTGATTCCAGCAGCCCACACTCGGTGCCTTCAGCACAGCAGGGGATGGTGGGACACCCACAGCCCCAAAAACAGCAGGACAACAGCAAGGAGAGAGGGGATGAGTGAAGGAGCCAACTCTGCCTCAGCATCAGCCCTCGCTGAGGCACCACTGAGAGATCCATGAGCAGCTCCATTACAGTTAAAGTTTTGCAGGCTACTCTTTCATTTGGAGTTAATTAACAGTAATGAGAATATTACATGGATTAGGGGGTGGCTCTTGTTTAGCAGAGCATGGACTTTGTTTGTCTATCAGGACTATTCTCATTTTACTGACTCTCAGATCCTCATTAGATATTAAAACCAGGAACCTGCAGGGGAAAAGCCCTTCATCACATTTCTACTAAGTCAGTGTTTGTGTTGTGTAGGCTATGGTACTCTCTAATTATTTCTAACTTTCATTAAATTTGAGGTTTCTTTCTTATTAAAACATAATTAACTGGATGGGATTGGAGAGAAACTATGCTTAATATCAAGAAATTGAATGTGGCAGAGCTTAGGAACAAAAGCAGGGAGGTGAGACTGTCAATATTTTGAACCTTCTGACAAATCCCCAGACTGTTTCATTTTAAAAGGGCAGCAACAACAAACCTTCCAGAAAATCTGCTTTCATGTTTTCGTGCCCATGGTCATTTCTTTGCTGTTTGTTTGTTTTAAAATGCTCCACTCCACTGGTGGCCATGGTATGCTGGGTTACAACACAGTGTTTCCAGACATGGAAGAATGTTTATATATCTGTGGGGAAACATTTAGCTATCTTTTAAAAATAAGCTATTTATGTATCTGGGTGTAAAAGACTGATGTTCAGTTCAGAGCCTGGTCCCATCAGCCTTCCCTCTGCTCTGGGTCACTGTGGTCAGATTTACAGGCAAGATCTGCAGTTATTTTTTTATGGTTGTCCCTGTAGCTGGAAGACACCATCATGAACTTCAGAGCCTTCATAACAAGTAAACTCTTAACATAGAATATTTGCAGGAGTTTGAAATATATCTGGACAAAATAGCTAAACAAGAAGAGGCTTTAATATTTTTTTAGATTATTTTATTACAGTCTGTGTTCAGTGTTGGAGTTCTTACTCAGAGCACAATGCATTACACCAGTCTTACATATTGATTTTTATTTTTTGGCCATTTCACAGTGCATTTGCCTGGTTCTGCTTTCTGCACTGGCATAAAGGTGCAGCCATTCTGTGTGAGTGAAAAGCTGGAGCATAACTAGTCCAGACACCAGCCTGGTGTCTCTGCAGGAAGCAGAAATTCCAAAAGGGAGCGGGACAAAGCTCACAAGTCTGAACTCATCCCACGGGAAAGGCTGGTGTGTGCTCACAGGGCTGCTCCTGAGTGCATCCCAGGGAAACTCTGTCCTGCCTGTCCTGGGGCAGGGAATGGCAGAGCCAGGGTTTGCACACAGGGACAGCTGGCAGGGGAGCAGCTTCTACCTCTGCAGACACTGACAGGACAAGGGGGGATAATTTCAAACCAAAAGAGGAGAGGTTTAGGTTGGATGTTAGGAAGGAATTGTTCCCTGGGAGGGTGGGCAGGCCCTGGCACAGGTGCCCAGAGCAGCTGGGGCTGCCCCTGGATCCCTGCAGTGCCCAAGGCCAGGTTTGGCTTGGAGCAGCCTGGGACAGTGGGAGGTGTCCCTGCCCTTGTCAGAGGGCTGGAAAAAGACAATATTAATGTCCCTTCCAGCCCAAACTATTCTCTGATTCTATGAATAAAAACAAACCTGCGAGCCCATGGTTTGGGAGACAGATTTTTGGTTTAACTATTACAGGGGTGCTTTACAGGTAAGGTGACCCAAGGACAAGTTTGGCTGCTTTGTGATGTTATTTTCATTGCTAGTGTTATCACCACCCTCCTAAAGAGCATGAACCCCCACAAATGTATTTTAGGGTTTATTTTGTGTAGAAATGCAGCGTGCACGAGGCTTTATCTCCCTAATTCAGGGTTGGAAGTGGAGATTTTTTCACGTGCCCGGCTCCCTGGGGCTGGCGATGGCTGCGGTGGTTCCTCATCCCCGGCTCCTTCTGCAGCACCCACGGGAACGGCCGGAGCTGATGGATGCAGCGGGAAGCACCTTTGGGAGGGCAGTAAAATAATGTCTACCCCAAAGAAGGGGACCTGGCATCCCGTCCCACCTGGGCACGGAGGCTCCGGGGAACGCGGGTGGGATGGAGGCGCCTTTGGAAGGGGCTGTTTGCTGCTGGAACACGGAGCGGAGCTGTTCCTAAATGCCGGGTACCATCTGCTGGCCAGCGGGAGCAGTGCGGGATGGAGCGGGGACAGGGACAGGGATGGGGCTGGGACAGGGATAGAGCGGGGACAGGGACAGGATGGAGCGGGGACAGGGATGGGAGAAGGGACAGGGACAGGATGGAGCTGGGATAGGGATGGAGAAGGGACAGGGACAGGGATGGAGCGGGGACAGGGATGGGAGAAGGGACAGGGACAGGGATGGAACAGGGACAGGGATGGAGCGGGGACAGGGATGGGAGAAGGGACAGGGACAGGGATGGAACAGGGACAGGGATGGAGCGGGGACAGGGATGGAGCGGGGACAGGGACAGGATGGAGCAGGGACAGGGATGGGAGACGGGACAGGGACAGGGATGGAGCAGGGACAGGGATGGAGCTGGGACAGGGATGGAGCAGGGACAGGGATGGAACAGGGATGGAGAGGGGACAGGGATGAAAAAGGGACAGAAATGGGAGCAGGGACAGGGAGCATCATCTGGGGCTGGGGACATTCTCAGAGCCTCTGAGGATGGAGCAGGGCTGGAAGCATCACCCAGGTCTCAGGGCATTGCCCAGTGGGAGTTTAAGAGACAGAATCCTGGTTAGGATTAACAAACAGGCTGGGTTCAGCACATCATTCATGCCATACAATTCAAACCCCACAGAGAGTAAATTAATTGTCTGAAAAATTCTACAAGAGAGCTGGAGGACTTTTTGTAAGGGCGTGGAGTGACAGGACAAAAAGAAAGGCTTTAAAGTGCCAGAGGGCAGGGCTGGATGGGATTTTGGGAAGGAATTGTTCCCTGGGAGGGTGGGCAGGCCCTGGCACAGGGTGCCCAGAGCAGCTGGGGCTGCCCCTGGATCCCTGGCAGTGCCCAAGGCCAGGCTGGACAGGGCTTGGGGCAGCCTGGGACAGCAGGGAGGTGTCCCTGGGGCTGGAATGAGATGAGTGTCAGGTCCCTTCCAACCCAAACCATTCTATCAGCTCATAAATTGACCTCAATCAATGGGCAAATTAATCAGCATCTCGGTTTTGTGTAGGTGCCAGAGTTCACCAATTTCAAGCCCAGTTTTTATCACCTAACACAATAAAAGCCAGGTACAGAGATGCTTTACTCAGCTCAATGCCTGCAGATGTTTTTTTTTCAGAGCTCTGGGGTGTCCACCAGCAGTTTGGAAGTTCCTGAACCAGTGCTCAGCTCAGTCACTTTGAGACCTCCTGCCCCTCTCCCCAGACCTCAGAGCTGCCTCCACCTCTGGCCAGCAGCTGCAGATGCAGCTTGGCAAACTCCAGATTTGTTGAAACCTGTGATGCAGAGAAAAAAAATATATATATTTATAAATACAATATTTTTAAGCATATAGAAAGAAATATCTCGATATGGTAACCAGAAGTCAAAAGAATTGAGTCTAAAAGGCCATTTTAAAGGTTAAACTGGAGTGGGGGGAGGACTCTGGTTGCTAACAGCTGTTTGCCAACAGAACATTCTCTGGCATTTTCTTTGAGGAAAGCTCAAAAGATCTTTTCACATTAGCAGTCCCCAGAATGGGTGTTAAGTTTCCTATTATTGTAAGAACGGCCTGGGAATCTCGGTGCCCTGCGTGGGAGCCAAGCGCAGGCAGCAGCTGGGGAACAGTGGAGAAGTGCCCAAGAACTGCTGCCAGTTGGGAGAAAGGAAAAATTCCCAAGGAAAAAGGAGTTTGCAGAAGGAGCTTGAAGTTGAGTTGGGGTGAGGAAACATGAATAAGTGATTATTTTAGTATATGGAGGGAGAAAAAAAAGGGGGAAAAATATGTTTTAGTGATTCTGAAGAGATCAGAGTGACCAGGGATACCAAGGAGGAGCTGGGGAGAGGGAAGAGCTGCAGAGCTCCAGGACAGGACAGCTGCTCCTGCCCTCCATAATCCCTGGGAAAACAGGAGCTCTGAGCTGGGAGAGAGTCTGGATGGATTCCACACCCTCAGAGGAAAGGGACATTTGTTTTTGTATAGCCTTGTCTCTAAAATCAAATTGATTTTGGTATCATCAGTGGTTATTGCCTCCATTCCATTTTTCTCAGCAAGAAGAGGCAGCACTCTCCAGGCCTGCTGCAGTTGGGTGGAATCAGTTTGGAGAACATCAGGCAGCTGTGGAGGAAATGAATGAGCCAAAAAAGGGACTCTGGTCCCCTGATCAGACAGTTCCCTATTGCTGTTTGAGATCTTGCTCCATCACAGGAACAAATCACAGGCACAAATTAAATGCAATTTAAGGACACTTAAATATTAACAGAAGGGGGCTGCAGATGAAATTGCAGTGGCTCTGAATCTTCATTTTCAGCATTCCTGTCAATCACTGTCATTGCTGTCATTACTTTGGATTTTCAACACAAATGATGAATAAATTGTACACAAACACAGGCGTGTATCCCTGTCTGTGAGAGAAGTTTGGTTGCTGCATGCCAAGAGGTTTTTGTGCTCTGAGAATTCAAGAGAAACGAAAAAGTTTAAATATTTCTACATTGCTTCAGTTTAAATTGCCAACCAAGAGGACTTTTATATTATTTATATCAAATATATTATAGATATATTCTATTTTTACTTTAATATGACTTATTTATAATATTTGCAGCAAGATAATAGAGACAATGTTTTGCTGTTCTCTCACTCTGGAGATGCTGTGGGTGAGAAAAGGAAAGGAAAAGGAAAAGGAAAAGGAAAGGAAAGGAAAGGAAAGGAAAAGGAAAAGGAAAAGGAAAGGAAAGGAAAGGAAAGGAAAAGGAAAAGGAAAAGGAAAGGAAAGGAAAGGAAAGGAAAGGAAAGGAAAGGAAAGGAAAGGAAAGGAAAGGAAAGGAAAGGAAAGGAAAGGAAAGGAAAGGAAAGGAAAGGAAAGGAAAGGAAAGGAAAGGAAAGGAAAGGAAAGGAAAGGAAAGGAAAGGAAAGGAAAGGAAAGGAAAGGAAAGGAAAGGAAAGGAAAGGAAAGGAAAGGAAAGGAAAGGAAAGGAAAGGAAAGGAAAGGAAAGGAAAGGAAAGGAAAGGAAAGGAAAGGAAAGGAAAGGAAAGGAAAGGAAAGGAAAGGAAAGGAAAGGAAAGGAAAGGAAAGGAAAGCCTATGGAGGGTCATGAGTGTGATGGTGACCAATTTGCAGCCTCCTGGCTGTATTTCAGTTGGAGGAGCTGTGACAACTCCAAAATCAGATGAATTCTGATCACACTCACTTGGATTTACGTGGTTATGATGAAAAGCACCTCCCCACTCCTGGGCCAGATTCCTCCCTCGATGGCCCTGCTGTTCCTCAGCCCAGCAAGGAGTTCTGCAGATGCTCTCATGATAAGCTATGCAAAAATAGGCTCAGTCTCAAACTAATTCAGGCATTAAGATAAGCTGAGAGTCTAAAGCTTTATCTGAATCTGCTCACTGGATTCAGAGTGCACAGGAGCAGTTTCCACTGATACCTGCACATTACAGATCAGCTCATCCCCTGCCCTGTGCTTGACATAATTACCTTAAATCAAATTACTGACAAGATGTAGATTCTCCTCCTAGTCCTGCCACTTATTATCAATTTTAAATTGTAATTACTTTTTTTTTTTTTTTTAAATTCAGAAGGTCCCCAGCTTTCAGAAACAAGTTATTTCATCCCTACAATTCAGGAAATGATGTGCTGAGAGGAGCAGACACTGTGGCAGGGGTTTCTCTTCCTGCCTGTGATGTAGTTCTGTCACTGCTCCCATTCCTGGGATAGCTTAAACCACCCAGCAGAGCTGGGCTTTATCATGGTGTGTACAGAATTATCTGCTCCAGCTGTGTGCAGAGAACAGCTTGGGTGCAGGACTCAGGCATTGCTGAGGAGCTGGGCCAGCCAAGGGCACTTCAGGGATGCTGAGCAGCACAGGAATGGCCTGCACAGCTCCTGCTGCCTGCCAGCCCCAGCACGGTGCAGGGAAAGTGAAAATTGCTTTATGCTGCCATCAGTGTCCCTCTGTGGCAGCTCTGGGGGTGTGTGTGCTGTTCCTGGCCACCAGTGGGGTGATCTGACTTTTCCAGGGTTAACACCTGGCTTTGTGCAGGCTGCTGGCCTTAGAGGCAGTGAAAAAGCTGAGAGGTTGCCCAGCACTCTGCTGATCAAGGTGGTCACCCCCAGCTACCTGTGCCTGCTTTGGTTCCACTGAGAGAGGCAATTCCAGTTCAAGTGGGGGTGTTTGAACTATATTTTAGGGTAAAAAAAAAAGCCACAAAACAAACAGCTGCTCCTGAGAACTCCCTGAGTGCACCAGAGCCAGTGTGGCTGAAAGTTGAATTCATTTTGTCCTGTCTGGAAGCCCTGGCCGTGTTCTGTGAGAGCTGCAGATTCTGAATCACTCCCTCCTTCCTGGGGGGGCTCACCTCGACAGGAGAAGGCTCCAGGGAGAGCTCAGAGCCCCTGGCACGGCCTGAAAGGGCTCCAGGAGAGCTGGAGAGGGACTGGGGACAGGGGAGGGAGGGACAGGACACAGGGAATGGCTCCACTGCCAGAGGGCAGGGATGGATGGGATACTGGGAATTGGGAATTGTTCCCTGGCAGGGTGGGCAGGCCCTGGCACAGGTGCCCAGAGCAGCTGGGGCTGCCCCTGGATCCCTGGCAGTGCCCAAGGCCAGGCTGGACAGGGCTTGGGGCAGCCTGGGATGGTGGAAGGTGAAATTAGCAGCAAAGAAATGAAGGTGATTTTTCTGCAGAAGCAATAAAGAACAAGAGCCCTGATGCTCAATGCTCAACCTTAAATGAGCCCTGATTTGGCTCTGCAGCCTCTTCAGGCTTTTCATGCAGAACCAGGGGAGCCTAATCTGATTTAAAATGAATCCAAAAAATTCCCAGCATCAACCACAGGGAGTGGGACAGAGCTGACATCCAGACAGGCGGCCCTGGGAGGGAACCTGGAGCTGGGACAGGCTGGGACACCTGAGGGTCAGTGTCTGTCTCTGTCTGTCTGTCTGCAGGCACCTCACTCCAGCCAGGGCAGCCTTCCAGGGCCACCAGCATCACTGAACATTGTCCCACTTGCAGCCACTGGCCCCAGTCCCAGCTCCTCTGCCTGACCGGGGCTCGTGGCCACCTTGATCTCAGGTATGGAAATTACAGGAATGGAAATGCTTCTGCAGGAGCTGGGCAAATCTAGAGCAAAAGTGGTTTAGACAAGAAAATAAAATTTAAAAGAGAGCTATTTTAAGCCTGTGAGTGACTGTATTTCTTGGGACCAGTGCAGCCCACAGGCCATCTGTCTCCTGGAGAGCTGCTCTGTGAGACTGGGCACAGAGAGATCCTCCAGCACACCATGCCTTAGGAATCAGCCCCAAGACAGGCAGCAGTGTTTTATCTGCTGGCTCAGGACAGCCCATCCATGGGCAGTAATCCCCTCCTCATCCTCCTGAGGAAGCAGCTGAAGGAGAGGTCACCAGGATTTGCCCCGAATAGCCTGGGCTCACAGTGCAGCCCAGAGCCAAGGCTTGGATCAGCATAAAAAGCTTTGGATAAGCCCTATTAAAGCAAAGGTCAGATGAGATCACTCCACTCCTGATCACTCATGAGCAAAGTATTGTTCTCAGTTTCCACAAGGGAGCCTGGCTTTTGAGGAGCTGGGTTTTCCAGGGACTGCTTTGCTCTGATGTTAACAGGAGGTGTCAAATCAAAGCAGGATTTTTTTCTCTCCCCATGCTTGTCATCTTCCTCAGAAGAGTTCCATTGAGGCCAGCTCTGAAAAACTTTCTGGCTGGCACAGACCCTCATTTCTCCCTAATTTATCCCTAATTTATTATTTATTTATGAAATTACTAGCAACTGATGAAACTCTGCAAACCCCTCCTCATTTAAAGAGCACCAGACATCCATGTGCTGGCATTCAGAAGAAAAATCTCCTAAATCTGGAAAAAAAAAATGGCTTGGAAGGTGTTGGGAAGATGCTTTAGGAGAAGCTCCTCCTGTCCTAAGCCTTGGGGTGAGTGAAACAAAGCAAACCAGGGACAAACCTCTCCTTTTCAGCTGCTGCACAAAGCACTGCAGAGGGGCCTGGTGGATCTCTCCTGCTCACAGCCCTGATTCCAGGAATGCTGATAAACCTCTGCCAGTGCCCCCAGGCACAGCCCAGCTCGGATGATTTCCCCAGGAACATTTTTCCCCGGCCCAGTTCACTGCCCCCACTCCTGGATTTGCTTCATCTCAGTCACTGATTTGCTCTTTGCAGAGCCCTAATCACTGCAACAGAATATTTAACAAAACCAGACGTGTTTATCCAATATGAGGAGTCATAGCTGGCTGGGAGAATGTGGAAACAAGAGATGGAGACTGCCAAGTGCTCATGAGCACTGTTCATGGTACAGTGCAAAAAGACAGCTCCAAAAAGTGAAACTTAACCCTTAAGGACTAAAGGAGAGGAGGGCAGAGCTTGTTCCTTGCTGCTCTGTCCCAGCCACACCTGTGGTGGTGTTCACAGAGGTCTCAGGATGAGGGAAGAGATGAGAATGTTGACTCCATGTTTCAGAAGGCTGATTTATTACTTTATGATGTATATGATATTAAAACTATACTAAAAGAATAGAAGAAAGGATTTCATCAGAAGGCTGGCTAAGAATAGGAAAAGAACGATAATAAAATCTTGTGACTGACCGAGACAGTTCAGACAGCTGGGCTGTGATTGGCCATTAATGAGAAACAACCACATGAGACCAATCCCAGATTGCATGACCAATCACCTGTTGCATTCCACAGCAGCAGATAATCATTGTTACATTTTGTTCCTGAGGCCTCTCAGCTTCTCAGGAGGAAAAATCCTAAGGAAAGGATTTTTCAGAAAATACCATGGCTACACACAGCCAGCTCTCAGGGATGCAGAGCATCAGAAGTGAGGCTCAAATCATCACTGGACACTGCAGGGTGCTCATTTCCCTTCTGTGACTGCAGATCTCTCCACAAGTGTGCCCTGACCCCAGCTCTGCAGCCCCAGCTGTGGTTTGATCGATCCTGTGCTACTCTCAGCTCCTGGCTGGCACCAGCGGGGCAGAACTTTGCTCTGGAGCTGCCTCATATGAGTTTTGGCCATTGGAACTTCAAATGCCCACAGAACAGCAAAATTAGAGCACAACTTACCCTGCTGATTAAGGCTGGTAATCAGCAGAGTGTGAGGAGGAAATTCAGAGGTTATCCTCCTATTAGAAATGTCATTCCAGTGACACATAAAGGTGAGAGCTTGAATTTAATAACTGAACACTTGTGGAGATTTTGCTTGCATTGGAAAGCCCTCAAAAATTGTAAAAGGGTTAAAGAAAAGTTCCTAAAAGGAGATGAACACCCTCAGGATCTCAAGGATATGTTGCAAAAGCTCTCTTTAGGTTGGGAGAGCACAGGACCAAATCCACGAATCAAAAGTTTCTTTAGGGAAAATCAGGCTGTGACCTGGCTGAAGAGAGAGCAGCCAGTCCCTCTGAGCTCCAGACCTACAGACACTGATTGTTTTTTCACTGAAAATCAGAAACTGAGAATGGCTGACATTAAAACATGACATTGAATGTCTCCAGTGAAGGCAGCAGCAATCAGTGATTTGGACACCAGTCTTATTTTTTGGCTGAGTCTCTGCCAGTATTCAAATACCTTCTCCCCTTGGGCATTTAAAGGAAAAAATTAAAACTATTTTGGTGAGGATGAAAGGCAGGAAGTCCTGAGAGAAGGGAAATTGCTTCAAGAGAGAAATTCCTCCTCACCTGTCAAACATTATCTCATACTTGCAAGTCTTTTGGGCTTGCAGCTAAGAGGGTTTTAAGAGGAGTATTGCCTGTGGGGCTAAGTCAGGCTGCTGTACAAGTTGTAAGGAATTTTAAGGAAAAGTGCACTCCTTAAGGGATTACTAGTGCTAAACATGGAAGAAAGGAGGGTTGGGTGGCTAAAGAAGAGGGCAGGGTTAGATGGGAATTTGGGAATTGGGAATTCCTCCCTGTGAGGGTGGGCAGGCCCTGGCACAGGTGCCCAGAGCAGCTGTGGCTGCCCCTGGATCCCTGGCAGTGCCCAAGGCCAGGCTGGACACTGGGGCTGGGAGCACCTGGGACAGTGGAAGGTGTCCCTGCCATGGCAGGGGTGGCACTGGGTGGGATTTAAGGTCCCTCCCAACCCAAACCATCCTGCGATTCTGTGATAAAATGCTCAGCCCCATCCTCCCACCCTCATCCCTCTGCTTTAGTTTTGTTCCAGAAAAGTGCATTACCTGTCTCCCTTGGAAACCCATCCCTATGGCAACATGCAGGAATGTCTCCATGCAGACATGGCACAGCTTTGACAGCCCCTTCTTTTTGTCACACTTCTCATGGCACCGTCCCGAGGCTGTCGGGAGATGATGGGAGCTCGCCTCTCTCAAGACGCCACTTGGAAGATTTTCCACTGAGAACTTGCTTTTTGCAGTCTTTCACTCTCCTGGCTCTTGAACTCTCAGTCTGTGTATCACAACTGTGATTTTGTATGAAAAGTGTTGCAAAAAACCCATGTATTTGCCTTTATCAGCAAAAAGCCCTAACCCCAAATGTGATGTTTTTGACAAGACCTACTTTCCACGGAGCCACCCTGCCAAGCACGAGCTGCTTCTGTGCTTTTTCCCAACTCAATCCCACACTGGCTTTTCACTTGTGGGGTTTTTTATTTTTTCTCAGATGCTAAGAAAGTTCACCTGCACCTACACTGCCAACACTGTGAATTTCTTGCTACACTCTTCATGGGATTAACATTGTTATCATTTTCCCCACTCTGTTGTGAGTAAATATGCCACCTCTGAGTATATCACAAATTTTCCAATTAAAAACACCCCCTGCACTGCTGGCTGTGGGTGATAAGAGGGCTCCAGGAATTGCACTCAGGAATTCTGATTGAGAAGCATGAAATCCTCCCCAAGGGCATGTTACCAACCACAGCCAGCAGCTCTGGGCTGTGTCCTGAACATCTGCAGGTCCAGAAAGGTTGAGACCCTTTGGAGTGATGCTCTCAGTGAAATCTGCCACAGTTGGGCTTTCTTTGCACACAAAAACATGCTAACACAGGCTGCAAGGGTGGTTTTTGTTTAATCCCTACTGCACAGAAATGCATGACTGAAATTTCACATGAGGAAAAAAGGTCAAAAAATAAACTGTGGTTTGTGACAAGCAAGATGTACTTGAAACTTTCATCAAATTGCACAGTCAGAATTGAGCTGATCTTGTCTGATCTAGATTTTCAAGGCCACAAGGATTGCTTAGAATTGCACCAAGAACAAGGGACAACTTGGTACCTTGTGCTCACTGTGGAAAAGGCAGGTGTGGAGGAACAGACACAAATTAAATGGCAAATTCTCACTCTTATAGAGAGCTCAAGGCTCTCTGCTCAGCTGCCCCCTCCTGAGAAGTCCCAGAGGCAATGGATGCCCTTGACAAGACCAGGAAAACAAAGGAATGCTGTTTGTACAGCCAAAAACAAGAGGATAGAAAGAAATAGTGGAAGTAATGATTTGGGGCTGTAGTTACAACTGGGATTTTCTCTCACTTAGAAAGGAATTTTTTTGGAGATCCTTCCTGGAGGTGAAAGGGCAGAGTGACACTCACACCCAGCTCTTACCCAACTGAGCCATTACATAAATCCAGCTGATACAAGAGATGAAAAGGAAGTGCTGTCATTCTAAGTTGCAGCAGAAAGCATTTCAGCATCAGCCTCTCTGCTGCTGACATTAAAGGAGAAGGAGCCTGTGGCTGCAGCAGGAATTAACCTCAGAACAGCCAACTTTCTATTGCACCTGTGACTGGGAATAGCTTTGCACAGTCACGACAACAAAAGCATTAAAATATTTTCTGCAATTTAATGGAGTTTAAAAAAGATCCCTTCTATTTTGTTTTTGTTTCTTTTGCTTGTCTTCCTGTCAATGCTTGCCAAAAACCATCACGAAACCGCTCTGAGAACACCAATCCACAAAAGTTCCTCATCCTTCCTAGATATCCACATGCAGACACTTCAGGGTCATAATTGGGCAGGAAAAAATGTCTTTTTTTTTTGCTGTAAAAAGCAAAGCAGGGCCCGTGATGAGCTGGGAGGCAGGAGTGGCTGGAGGCGTTGGGAGCTGCCTGAAGATCCCAGTCCTGGCTGCTGTCAGGAATGACAGATGGTGTTTGTCAAGAGGATAGAGATTTACCTTCTTACTTTACCATGGAAATATAGCAGCAAGAACACTACCAACATCCACTATTTTATCCAACAGATTTAAGAAATATATCCCACATTAAAAAAAACCAACAAAAAACAACAAAGCCCAACAGGATTCCTGCAGGGAAACAAAGCACCAGATGCAGCTGGAAATCCCAATTAAAAGAAGCAGTTGTGTTTACCAAGAGACAATGTCAGCCATTGCATGTAATTTATTTTCTCATTAAGGAAATGCACTGAGCACATACAGAGATTACATTCAATACAGATTTATCATCACAGAACCATACGAAGATAAAGATACAATCAATACCTGCTTCCTGTAGCAGAAGAGATTGAAGGAACTGCTTCAAGCTGAGAATGAAATGAAAAATACTTACACCAATTTAAATGATTTTTTATACAAATGAGACACTGGAGTCCAAATTAACATTCTCAGCCAAGATCTGCTGCATTGTTGCAATCTTCATATTTAACAGCTTTATCAGAGTGGTGCCTAGAGACTAAAAATAGACCAAGCTGCCTTGTCTGAGCCCACCTGAACAAAACCCAGGAGAATCCAGCCAGTCTGAAGCCACAACCTACATGAGATGATGGAAGGATCCACACTGGGAAAGAGCACAGAAAAACAAGGAGACAGCTCAGCCCCTGTGACAGCTACAAGGCAGGCAAGGGTTACACTCGGCAGGGAGGGCTCACTCATTGACCTTTGCAGCAGCTCTAGAGTTTGCAACCTGAATAAAATTTTGGTCAATGTGAAGAATTCTACTACACACTGCCCAGAACTGATTTTTCAAAGAATTGTACTGAAAAAAAGTCACAGCACAAAGCTAGAGGAAAAACTACTTTGCCACGTATTTTGTGAGTTCCATGAATTTCATTACCTAACCTTTTTCCTACTAGGCAACTAAAACTAGAACTGGAAGGACCACCTCTACTTCAGTTACACCAGCTGGACTTTCAGCCAGTCCTGTGCATGTTGTGTGCCAGGGGTTGGACCAGATCATCACAGCTGGACATTAAAATCTACAAATTTCACTCATCTGCTTGCCTGGTGCTCTGAGTTTTGGATCAAAGGAGGTTGTGATGCACAATGCCTTCTACTATGTGACCCCTTCTGGATCATTTACTTGGTAAAACTGCCAGGAATGGGTTTATTAAAAATACTGATTTAGTCCCTCTTTACACCTCTAAAGACCTCCAAGTAATTTCATTCACTTTGTAAAATGAAAAGATAGATAAACCACCTCAACTCCACCACATCACTGAAGGAGGAGACCTGTACAGATATATACACTCTTACTCTCAAAGACTGCAGTTTAGGGCAGTGGAGAATTATTTACATAACTGAAACCTCAAGAATTATAAACTTAAGTTATAATTTGCCTACAAGACAGGGATTAATCACTTGTTTTTAAAACCAGCAGGGGAGATAGATTGAGCCAATCTTTGGATGGAGTACCAGTTCAAAAACAACTTCCAAACTCTTTTTTTTCTTCTTCTTTTGATGCTGTGGCAAAATTCTCAAAGGATCAGAAAAGAGAAGACTGGAAGGTGTTTTTTCCAAGGAAATACACACACAAGCATAGAACCATTGAATGGTTTGGGTTGGAAGGGTCCTTAAAGACCATCCAGTTCCAGCCCCCCTGTCAGGAACATATCATATACAACAGAATATACCTCCATGCATTATTCTCTTAATCACCTTCTCTTACCAATTTGTATTAATACTAAATCATCTGTATACACTAAATAATCATCATTATTAATACTAAATCATCTCTTAATCACCTTCTCTTACCAATTTGTATTAATACTAAATCATCTGTATTTCAAGTTTCCTTTTGTCCAGCATGCCAATATGCTCTGAAAGATTAACTTGCTTGCTAGAATTTTCAGTCACTTTGTGCTTGAAAATTTTAGCTTGGTTTTGAATATCTGCCAACAGCAAAAAGCATTTGGCAGCCATTTGCCCTTGACCTTACTACCAGGTTACCTGCAGCCAAGATTTCTCCTTATCCAAATTGCAGGAAAATAAGCAACAGGGCAGCATTCCTTACACAGAGATCAAGACCTATTTAGCAGATGAAACAATTTTTATCTAAACATCTGTCAGGTCTTCCTACAGCTTTTTGCCTAGTGAGATAAATGGTACATGGAGCAACATGATTAGCAAATATTATCACCCCTTGCTAAGAAGGCAGAGCTGTTGCTTGAGGATACTTTTTGTTTTCATTTTGCCCCTCATGTCAGCTTCAACAAGGGGTGCCAGAGCAGAGTGAGGATGAGGAGGGGGAGGCTGCAGGAGCTGGTGACCCTGGGAGCCAGGCTCCTGGCATTGCAGTTGTTGGAGTAGCAGCAGTGCACGCTCACCCCGGGCGCCCTCGATCCGTCGCGCCTCGCCCGCTCGCAGAAGGACCTGAACGAGCAGGACTTCATGATGCCACCTGGAACAGAGCCACAGTGAGCCCAGAGGGGCTGCAAACGGCCCCCTGCTCCCACCTGCACCCCCCCAGCACCAGCCTGACCCCCCAGCGCTGAGCAACAGCCTCGGGTTTGGCTGCTCATCACAGGAAAATGAGTACGACCTCAACAAGGCAGCGCACCAGCAGCTCCCACTAAAATAACTCTGATTTATCTCAGAGGCAACTGGTGCAGCTAAAATACCTTGGGATGTGCCCAAGTGCAGGGGCTCATTAGCTTCTGTTCCATCCTAATTTCCAGCTAAGTCACTTAAGCAAAAAGTGGGCAATAGTTAAAATGCTTCTTTTTAGCTTTCCCACAGAGTGGGTGCAGCTCATTGTGGCACACTGACAAATCATTCCCTGTGGGATTTTGTGACAACAAAACTAGGACTGAGAACCATTAATGGGGTTTATTTTAAGAGGAGACATTTAATTTTGGTTTTCTCCTTAACTTACTCAGCACTCTTCTCTTTCCAACACTGATTATTTCTTTCTTTCTTTTGACAAATGCAACAGGTCTGACACATTTGTGACACTTACTTGCTTGTCCTCTAATGACTGCACAGGCGTCTGCGTGGCCTGGGCACTGCTGACTTCCTTGTCTGTTGCAGTCATCATCACTAGAACCTACACAGGTGTAACACTGCAGTGCTTCACCTGGGTGGAGGGAGAAGAGACCATTTAGAATTTACAAGAAGTATTTAAAAATATCAATCTTTCTAGTATGGTTTCGAGCACACATTAAAAAATGAAAAAAAAAAGCTTTGGAAAATCCAAAGAGTCTGCAAATCTTTTCAATGTTTATTTTTTTAGAAATGGGTCAAATATTGATTAAAAAATAATAAAAAAGATCAACCACAGATTACTTAGTTGTTATAATCTGCATTTAAAATAATACAAGAAACATTTGATGTTCTGTAACTGCATCCATATCTTCTTGTAATGTTTTCAGAGCAGAGCCCAAATGTTGTTTTTTTTCCCCCCTCCATCATGATCTTTGGTCCACAGTACCATGAGAAAGCCCATTGTATACACATAAAATCTTACAATGATCCAATTTTCCTCTTCTCCTGAAGTACCAATTCAGCTGGAAAGCACAGCAATGTATCTTGAGTTTTGCTCTTGTTTAAACACCACAACTATACCTCAATCCTCTTTCTTGCCTCAAACTACATGGCATTTTCAAAGGAAGGCAAGCATGAGTTATGAAGATATTTCCAACACCACATTTGAAGCTTGCAGAGCAGAAATCCCACCCTTGCTATCAGTGGGGACATTTGAATCTGTTAGCAAACACATTTATCTTTACAGAGGTGCAATTCTGTGCTGCTAACCACACACACAAAACGACCTGAAACCAACCCAGCCCAGGAGAGGAGCCCAGAACAGCAGAGAGGCTCAGCCATGCTTGAGGTAGGGAATGCAAATGAAGTAAAAAAAGGAAAGAAAAAGGAGCTGACTTACTTTTGAGGACCAAAAGGGAGCTGACAAGAAGCAGGCTGAAGACTGTCCACATCATGGAGATCCAAGAGATGCACCATTAGGCAAAGAAAGCAGTTTGTTTGCTATTAGAGCCTTAATGCTTCTCCTCCATCCCTAATCCTGTGCAGAGGATAACTTACAGGATAAAGAGGTGTTCAAGAGTGCTACTTATGGAGCCTATTCTGGTTGCACCTCTGATCACACCAACCTCAGCTCCACCAGCCCTGCAGGCAAATTCTTCCAGGAGCAGGAAATTATTCACGTTTCAGTGCCAGACATGCTTAAAAACCATCCTGTCACCACATGGCACAGCCTCTGACTCCTCCAACAGCCTCATTACATTTGCCCATGGGATTTGCTGGATCAGGGTCAGAGCATTAAATATTTTGGAGGATTAAGCCTATGCTTGAGACTTGAGTGGTCCAAATCCAACACATAGACACACATATATATATATATTTAGAGAGACATTAAGATATAGACCTAGATATGTGCATATAAGCAGCAGACTCTTGTGACCCACAAAGTGCTCCAAGCAGTGACCCATGAAGTGCTTTCTGTGGAGGAATTAATTCCCAAGAGCATCTGGTGCTGAAATAAGCAAGTAGCAAGTGAAGGACACAAAAGAGAAGAGAGCCATACTTATCTTCAACTTTCAACGAAAAAATTTATTTACAATAGAGAATTTCATTTGTGACATGCATTTTCCTTTTTTTTTTTTTTTTTTAGATTTTATTTTACAAATCAGCAAATGCAGATAAAGTTTACATTCCTTAAGGCAAGAGTCCCCATGCAAGTAATACATGTTTATATTAAATCCAAAAGACATCCAACATGGGAACTCATGTACAAAGGGAAGGCTAGGATCAGCAATTTGTATTTTCTTAGAGAACTTGACAATCTCCCTGATACAGGAACTTTGAGATCAACTTGCTATGAATTATACTATGAAAATGCAAACAATAGCAAGAAATTCTGATAGTCATCTTAGTACTGCATACAATTAAATCAACTTTATTTAGAAAGAAAATACAGTAGTGCATACGAAAAAGTGAAAATATAACCTGTCCACATAAATGTATGGACATCAGTGTGCCAATGGTCATATTGCACTCAGTATCGAAGTCCAGAAATTTGGTTAAAAGTTAGCTTTTCCCCATTTTGGCAATCAGTTCATCACAAATCTTTGTTAATTCTTCTATCTCTTTATTCTGGAAAATAAAATATGAAGTATTATGAAAAGGATTGTTGCATTAAGATGAGGAGGTTTTTTGAATTTTAATGTTATCTAACTAGTGAGAAAGGTGTGGGAAAATTAACTTTTCTCCAGTGCTGAGAACAGGAGATCTATACATACAGATATATGTGCATATATAGTACAACTAAGTGTTCATATTCATAGTACAGCTACATGCATTCAAACAAATGCTTCCTTTCTTCCAAAAACAGCTCCTCCAGTTTGAATAAATCAAATTTAGCACCAAAGCAGACAGCTTCACAGCAGTCATTCCCAGCACTCCACAACAATACAGAGTGGAAATTTGTTTCTAGGCTGCACTTTTCTATTTTTTTTCATTATTTTCACCCTGCCTTGCAGAGCTGCAAGCAAGGACGAGCTGTTCTGTGCCAAAGCAAGCTCCCTTGGCTGAGCTAGAGATATAAATAGGCATTTCCTACAGACACTTTGGAATTAGCATTGGAATTACAGCTAGCACTAAAAAGGGAAACAGAACCTGAGAGAAAAACCTGAGAACTGAAGCAAGCCAAGGCCTGGGCTGCAGAGGTGCACCCTGAGCTCTGCTCAAGGCTGAGCCAGCCCCAAACACTTGGGCTCAGACCAAACCTGGGTCCAGCTGGGGCACACAGGGGTTTTGCCTTAAAATTTGGGGAGTGCTGCTGTCCCCAAGGCCAGTGGGCTGCAGGACAATCCTCAGGCAGAGCTTGGCTCCTGGTTTATTTACCTTTTGTTCCAGTGTTCTCTCCAAGGCATCCACTTTGAGCTGCTCCTTGCGAAGGCTGGCCTGGTACGCTGCCTGCTCCTGCTGGGCCTTGCCTCTCACTTGTGCAATTTCAGCATTGGCTCTGCAAAACACACAGGGTTTGGTCACATCAGGATCTCCACAGGAAAGGGAAGAGGGTGCCCCAGGGTGGACAGCACCTGAACAAAAGGGGGGAGAGGGCAGGGCTGCCTTCCTCACAACATCCTGGGTATGTTGTGAGACTTGTCCCTAAACGCTTTTCACAAATCCCTCTCTTGCTCAGCAGGGGCTGCAGAGCCTTTTCTTAGTGTCTGTGTTGCTCCCTTTGTGCTTCTCTCAGACATCTCTGCTGAGGTCACAAATATGACTCAGGTGGAAGTGTTTTATGGCAGTTTCCAAACCTAATCTCCAGTTCAGGGGACTGTACTATGAGTCCTGAACATGATCCCTAGAAAGGCTTAATTGGTCATTATGTGGAGATCTAGAAAAAAGGAACTGGCTAATGGCTTCTTTCTTGATCCTCCCATGAAAATACATTAACAAGTATAAAGAAGACATTACCTAAATATAGAAATTTTAAGGGGCTCTGTAGGGTCAGGAGCTGGAAGAAACACAAGCATATTGCAGGAATTCTCATTATTGCATTTCTTTCCACCTCTATCACAGAGCAGCCTGTGCTTTGCATATTGCAGGATCAGTTTGGGATGTGAGGTCCAGCCATGGGAATCTTTCTGCAGCATGAACTCCTGAAAAATGTGTACAGTCCATGCACCAGCCCTGGAAGTGTCCAAGGCCAGGATGGACAGGGCTTGGAGCAACTTGGTCCAGTGGGAGGTGTCCCTGCCCATGGGAGAGGGTGAAACAAGATGGTTTTAGGATTCCTTCTAACCCAAATCATTCTGTGAATCCATGACTTGATTACCTGTCCAGTTTTTCCTCAGCATGAATTTTGAGTGCCTGGTACCTCTGCTCCTCCTTCTTCACTCGTGACAAATATTCCTGCGCACATTTCTTCAACACTTCTTCATTCTTAAAAGAGAAGATGACATCAAATTTAAACCAAGAGGTAAAAATGCAGGACAGGCACCTGTTTGTGGGAGTCACACACAGCTGTTTGAAGGGCTGCAGTCCAACACTGACACCCCCTGAAAGAGAATATTACACAATGTAAAGAGATTTACAATTTTTCTGTTTGCATTTGATAGCTGGCTGCAATCCTTCACCTGAGGACTATGGTTTGGCATGCAGAACATCAGCATCAGCTGGAAACACAAGTCCTGCCTTCTGCTCAGCAGCACAGCACGTTCTGGTCCACAGAATCTGCTCAGCTCTGTTCTTTAAAGGAGATGTTAAGGTGACTGACCTTCCGAAACCCCTCCAGGACTTCTTTCATCTTCTCATATCTCCTGAAAAGATCTGCCAGGGATTTCTCCACTGAGTTCAGATCAGCCAGAGCTTGCTCCTTCTCCACTATGAGCTGCTGAACAGTGTGGTGGGAGACAGATTTCTCTCTCTGCTCATCCTCTGAAAGAAGAGAGGAGTAGAGAAAAGAGAGGTTTTCAGCAGGGTAACAGGAGTAAGTCCACTGAGTTCACTATCATCTACAGTTTCTACTGTACTCTGCCCTATTTGTGTATTAGTAAGTTTACAGGATCCAGAAAAGTCAGATTTATATAAAGACACAAACCTGTTTTGGCAAACAGTTGCTAAATACAGTGATATTTAGATATTTTGATGTTGGGGGAAAATGTGAATGTATCTCTGTACTGATGATTTCTTCACTCTGAACTCAGCTGTTCCCATGAAAAGGCAGGTGTTGGATTTCCCCTGAAGATGCACTAGCTGAAGGAAAGGACATTTATGCACATTCCTAGCACTGGCCACAAGTTATCTGCCACTGTTGATAAATGCCTGTCACCTCCTGGCACCTTCTAATCCTGCACAAACAAGGCACTTTGGTCAGTGCAATTCAATTCTTCCCTTGGAAAAGCAGTGTTTTACCAGCTCTCAGGATTGCTGGAGCAAGTAGCAGAAAGGAAATCTAACATCAGTCAGACTTCCTAAGTGTAAAAAAACTGCAAAAAACATCTGCCAAGCTCCTCCTGTGTATAGTTAAATTTGAGCCAGGGGTGGTGGGAAGAACATAACAGGAATACAAATCCATATGGAGGAGGAATTTTCAAGGGAATTGACCTCATAATAAGTTGGAATATCCACGTAACACTGGAAGAAAAGGTCTGGCATTGTCTTCCAAAATGCTGCATTGTTTCCTTCACATCCTAAACTATGATTCTTGTGCCCATGTTTTAAGGGGTACTTTGCATGATACTGAAAGGAAAACCCACCCACAAAACACAACAGTTTTATATTACCATTTTCCTTTGTTTATGACAGAAATTAAAATAAGGTAAAAAGTTCTGTGGAAAAAGCATGGGGCATTTCACAATGTACAACTTTTCCTTTGGGCCTTTATATTTGGAAACATAAAGAACTAAACAAGTTTGGTGTTTTTATTTGAATAGAAGATTTCATCTGAATTATTTATAGTGCTGGTCAGCTCCAAAATGCCAAAGCTGATACTGTCAATTCCCAAACTGAGATTCATCTCTTCCTCTTGCATACTCCATCCAAAAAATAAACATTTTTGTTGGCCTGACCAAGGCTAGAGCAGAGATGATGCCACACTGTGCAGGAGCTGCTGGGCTCCTCTGCTCACCTCTGACAGCACCTGGCTGGGGCAGAGCCTGACCTGAGCTTTTTTTGCTCTGTGTGATACAGAAGATGAAGGTTCTCAGGACCTGCTTGTAACACCTGTATTTTACTGGTGAACAAATGCCTTTGACATGGCAGAGAAGCCCAGCTGTGTAACACAACATCACTTGGATATATTTAACACTTCATTAAAAAGAAACATTCTTTTCTATTTTGCTTTCTTAGAGACACCCTCTATTCCTCTGCAATGTCAAAATTAATGTGTTCTCAATTAAAACAAACAAAATTGTTGTCTTTTGTTTATTTTTCTAAAGCTCAGAGGCTGTCTCCTTGTGTTCCAGCAATAGATTTGCTTAATTGTGCTGGAGAATACACCCTGCCCAGATAATTCCAAACCCTTTCCTGGCAGGATCCTGTTCTCTGGCAACACTTCTGTCACTGTAACTCCATGGGCAAGAGATCCATTTGCATCCTCATCCAAAATATTTTAATGTACTTAATATCACATCCCTACTTTTTCTGAGACTTTTGTCTGAGGTATTTTAGCCACTTCCTTACTTGTTTCCAGGGTGATCAGTAAGTTAATCATTCATGTCACACTCCCTCACAGCTACTGAGCTCCTCCTCTTCCTCCCTCCCCCATCGTGGTCCCTCCTCTCTCCTCAGCTGGATCAGCTCCTCCAACACTCAACCCCCAGCACCATTTAAACTCACTCACGGGAAACCAGGGCAAATGTTACAGAATCCCAGAATGGTTTGGGCTGGAAGGTCCCTTAAAGCTCATTTAGTTCCACTCCCCTGCCATGGGCAGGGACACCTCCCACTGCACCAGGTTGCTCCAAGGAACATCCAAGTGATGCTCCCAAACCAAAGTGGTTAAATACAACAAAAGGCAGAAACCTGGCTGGAGGGAGACTAGAGTTTTATGTGATGTTTTCATAAAATCACAGAATGGTTTGGGTTGGAAAGGACCTTCTATTTTCTAAGACTGTGATTTAGTTTCAATAGAATGTGCTGGTAATAGTCTGCCAGTCAAATCTTAGACAATTCGCTACACATCCTTAATTCTAAATATGTTTACGAGGTTATGGGATAAAAATATTTGAATTAAATGACTTCCACATCTGCAACCCACCCTGCCCAGGGCTCACCAACAATCACAGCAGTATGCTCAGGACTAACACTATCCAAATTGACAGAATCAGAGCAGCACCACGGCAGATCCGCTTTCAGGCTCAGCTCACTACTACTCACACGACTTAATGGGAATGCAGCAAACAGAGAACAAAAGCAAAAGAAACTAAAGATGCAAAATGCTGGTGTGAAAGTTGGTGTAAAGCTTTACTTACCAGGCTTGCCTGTTTTGTTTTTGCAAGCAAATAGCAAGAAGCAACGAAAACGGAAGCAAAATAGAAAAATCGGGAATTGTTAGGAAAGCAGCAAATAAGTAATGCAACAACCTGTAATGCACAAAGCATAACAACTGTTTGTTTTTCACAAGGAGAATCTCATCATCTATTCAAATGTAAAGTAATAAAAAAAATCTCATAATGTAAAATCTCATAATGTAAAATCTCATAATGTAAAATCTCATAATGTAAAATCTCATAAATCTCATCATGTATTCAAATGTAAAAATAAGGATACATTTTTAACAGGAAAAAAAAAAGAACAACAAATCAACATTAGAAAGCTGTCAGTGAAAAGGAATTGGGGTGGGGATTTTGGCTGTGAGCCAGGTGTGTGGAGGGTGCAGGAACATTGGGGTCACCCAGGCTCTGCTCCCTGGCTGTCAGAGCAAACAGCACCAAGCACAAAGCAGCAGCACAGCCTGGAAAGCCTGGTCTGTCCTCTCCCCACTCCTCAGAGTAAACTAAAATGTGTTAGGAGTTGAGGCAAGTGTAAGGAAAAAAAGGGAAAAAAAAAATAAAAGCACAAGTAAAAAGATACACCAAGCGACACTAAACAGGGATCTCCACACTGGCAGCTTGCACAGTGTGGCATGAAGTAATCACAGCAGCTAAGCTGGGTAATTTTGAGTTCCATGTATGTGTGACAGCAAATACTGAACCTTCCACAGCCCTTGGAATCAAAGGCAATTGCTGTTTGCAATGCACATTTTTCAGTGCCTTTAGAAGCAAACATGGGCAGTCATATATTGTTAATATGGGACATTTTCAGTATTCATTATGCACACACCAGCCTACAAAAAGCTCAGCAGGACCTATCAACCTCACTGAATATTCATCAAAGGGATTGGTGAAATTGGTTTATGTGCAGTGCCCTTCTAACAGGGCTGTATAAATAGTTCAGAAGGGTTAAATGATGAACAGAAACAGCACAGGCATTTCTTTTGTTAAGATGCATATTCTGCTTCAGCACTGAGGCATCACTAACAGGTCACTGAAGTACATGCAAATAACAAACACACATTTTTCCTCCACATGTGGCATTCGGATGAGTGAATTCCTTTATCGGAAGGCACAGCAATTTACAAGAAATGGCATGACAAAGTGGGACAATTAGATCAAAAATTTACATTAAATGCAGGGAGAAGCCTCACATTTAACGTATTACCATGCTGTAGGATTTGCATACTGCTCTAATGAACACAGAAAGGATGTTTTCTGTGTAGCTGTGGTTGGTTCAGTTCCTTTGCAAACGGACAGCAAATTAAATTACTTATAGCCTTAGCCCTTAAATACTCACCACAGAGCATCTGAGAGGCTCTGACACTCTGAATCTGAAGTTTAAAGATCTATTTACTCATAGTCAATGGCCCAGTACTTACTGAACCTTCACTTCTTTGCAACAAGAGGAAGTGGCAATGGTGGAATGCACCAAGGCTGTGCCTCTGCCCCAGGATTCCTATTCTGTATCTTACTGTTGCACTGCAGTCTCAAAATCTGATTTTAAAAAAAATCTGTTTCTCAAAAATAGAATGCAAATTTATCTATTGTTTACTGTATGCATAACTTGGGGAAGAAAGGACAGGTCTTTTGTGTGTCTGTAGGACTGGCCAGGTTCAGAGTGGACGCCACACCAGGGTATGTAAACCAAAATGAAATAAGTTCTTTGCATACTCTGGTCACTCCTGCTTGAACACTTGCATGATGACAATGACACACACCATGTCAGAAGGCAGCACACTGGCTCAGTTGTGCATACAAAAGGCAATGGAGGCATAATACCAGAGAGAATGAAGCCTGGCCTCTTATTAGTGGGTTTTATTCCGTATTATATATATTTCATTAATTTATTTATTATAGTTGTCATTCTCACAAAATTTATTTGCAGGTCCATTTTACCCTTCACTTGAAATGAGGCTGGGATGCCTCCCAATGGCCAAGAAATCCAGGAAGGCAGCAAAAGCACCAGACACTGGTGCTCTTCTGAGCAACTCTGGCCTTGGAGATCCCAAAATTCCACTCAGCCATTTGCCTTTCTGGGGAACAGCTGGAGCTGAAGCAGTACAAGGCAGCACAAGCCACTGGTGCTTGTGCCTGCTATAGCCAGACTAATAAAAAGAGCTTTGGAAATCTTAGAGGAGGCTTTAAAATCACATCCCAGGGGCAAGACCTCACGTGCTGAGGAACCACACAAGCCCTGCAACCTTAGGGTTTGAAGTGCTACTGAGGGTAGAGGTTTTTATCTGTGAGACATGCTGTTAGCAAAGGTGGTTTTTAATTACTGAGAGGCAAAGCTTGTCACAATTTAGACTTGAAAGGAGACCCCTGTGTCAGTAAGTAACTGGGGGGGTGGAGGATTGGGCACTTGTAAAGTCCCAGCTGGGATTGGAGTTAATCTTGGTTTTCGTCTGATCGATGCACTTAGCACAGATAATCCCTGTTGCTGTGAAGAGCTAACTTTGGGATCTGCCTTTAAACAGCTGTGAGCTGATGCCTAAGGGGTTTTTAGGTCACTGAAAGTCTCTCCTGGAGAAACCCATGAATTTGAACCTGTTTCCTATGGGCTCTGCTGCAGAAGGGAAAGCCCTGAGCTTTCTGTGTTACCTGAACTGCCCGGGGGCTGCTGGCTGTGAGATGAGCCCTGACTTTTCCTTTTCTGGTGTCCTCAGATGCATTCACAATTCCCTGCAGCATCAGCAGATGCAGCCAGCATCAAAATGAAGCCCACAGACTTCAACCAGGGAGCACCTTTCACAGCAGGAACACCTACCTATCATCTGAGCAATCGTCTTCTCATATTCCGAAACTATTTTTCTGTAAGAGGGAAAACAAAAAAAGAAAAACTTTTGTCAAACAACATCATTGCTCATGCTTACTTAGCAAATAACACTATCATAAACTGAACTGTGGTGCTTTTAAGAGATACAGAACCCCAACACATTTTTATATGTTCTTTATTGCCCAAATAACAAATAAAACTGAGAATTTTAACACTGCATCTGATTTTTAACTCTCCATGGGAATCAATAAAGGTGAGGGGAGGAAGAAGAGATTGCTTTGAAACAGATTCTGTTTTTTGAAACATCACCCATCATGATTATAAACATAATCACACTGGCCTAACTCAAGTAGACCAGTGAAGACCCTGGTTTTTCCATTGCTTTCTCCCCTCTTCTCCAAATTTGTTTTGGTTTCTTTTTAATATAAACTTCAAGTAAACTTATAATTGGCATCAAGTAAACCTAACAGTAGTGTTGGCTATCATCCAAACTGTATCTTATCTTCTAAATGAATCTTTTCATGATTAAATGATTCACTACCACTTAAAAGAACAAGATCAAATTATTCAACTATGTAGCACAAAATCCATCATGTCCCATTTCCCAAATCTGTTTTTGAAGCAGAGGTGGCAAAATTCTACTTTTAAGACCGTTTTATTCGTACACTCACGGCAGGCTTTGAATTTCCTTCTTGAAAAGAGGTTAGCCAAAATAAGCAGATTAAATGTGATTTAGAAAGATGATCCATCCCTTCCCAGAGCCAAATAAAGCTAATGAAATGAGACTAGCTTGATCTGTGCTTTGATTCATGAGCCACGCAGGACCGTCTACAAAAAACAAAATTACCCCACACTTCATCAGAAGTGGATATTCCAAACAGCTCACTGGAGTTGGAGTAGACCTCTTTTGAAACTCACTTTCACTTGCTCCATTTTCAGAGCTCTGCTGCAGTTGGTGAGGTTACAGAAAGGATGTGGGAATAAAAGTCAGTAAGGAAAGGAGAAACTTGCAGAGCTCCCAAAAAACTACTACAATAACTCCAGAACTGCCTCAAATCTGAATCACAGACAGAGCCCAGAGCCCTGAGAAGGCCACCTGGCCCTAAAGTCAGCAGAATCTCCCCTGCCCTGGTCCTGCAGAGCACTCAGAGAGCAGGGGCTCTAACCCCAGCACTAGGATTTTTCCTTTCAATCATAAACGATGCTTTGGAGAGCAAAGGTAACAGCAAGGATTTTGCCCTAAAAGGAAGGGTTTGGTTTCATGTCCAAAGCAGATTACCTCAAAAGCCTGCTGTAAGCAATGAGGATTCTAAAGCTTTGTCATGTCTTGTGACAGAAGGCACCTTTGGGAAGTTTTAGCATCCAAGAAGAGGAAGCCAAGGACTCAGGGCACTCAGGGTAAGGAACACAACATTACAACACTGCAGCACTTCCCAGGGAAGGATTTGCTCCAGATTCATGTCCAAGGCCTCTTTCAGTGCAGCAGCCTAACTAATGGTCATTACAGCTGGGGAACCAAAGGATGCTGCCACATCATCCCTCTTGGGGAGGGCACATCTTAACCCCAGGCTGACACATTACACAGGCTTAAATGCTGCTATTTGAGACACTCAGTCTATTCACTGACTGCACATTTGTAAGGCATAAAACCACCAGAATCTAAGGCTACAAAGGGCCTCAGAGGTCATCTGCTTGACTCCCCTTACAGAGTCATAATCAATCAGACCTCCAAAAAACCATAATTAAGTATTTCTTGCCTGCCTCCAGTTAGACTCTTGGATCATGGTATAGCCCACTGTGGTTCAGCTCTTTGATAGCTACTGCATTATTAAACCTCTCATTCTGGCTTCTGTTCTCTGGAGTGGAATTTCCTCCAAATGATCTTTTCCTGGTAATTTAGATGAATTCAGGATGTTCCAGCTACACTATGCAGGACATGGGTACAGGAGCATTGCTTCTCCTTCTCTGGGAAGTGAGGCTTTTGTGCTTGCAGCTCTAAATAATCCCTTCACTCCCTGCTTATCATTATGTCATATCTCATTGCTGCATCTCTAATTTACCACACATGGACTGCTTGAACATTTCAACTTCCAAGAGAAATCTTATCTTGGTGCACATATGTGTATTTATCATTTTGTGACAATATTAGCCAGATTTTTTTCCTTTCATCCACACGTTCCAGGCATGTGCCTGTGGGAAATCTGGCTTGGTTATTGTGTTTTTTTTTTTTTTTAAATCAGATTTTCTGGAGGGTGGAGACACACACAAGCAAATTACTGAGTGGAAGATGAAGGTGCAGAACTACAGCGTGCCAGCTGCTCTGTGTCACCCCTGGCTCTCCCTCCATCAGGGAAAAGGCTGGCAGTGCCCACTGGCAGCCAGCAGACACGTGCACCCCGACACAGAACAGACCAAGCACCACACTTGAGTGTGAGCTGCACACTGAGACATTCCTCACAATCCCTCATTTTGTTCCCTCCTTGTTTGGCTCCCTGGGTTTGACTGCTCACAGCCACTCTGTTCTGTTGCTCCTCATTAAGCATTTCAGGGCTATGCCAGGGCTTTGTTCCCCATCCCAGCAGAGCACAAGGGAGGTGAGAGAACTCAGCTGGGCACTGGGAGGTGGCAAAAAAGAAATAAAGAGGCTGCCCTTGCCTTTTGCAGATGCTTCTCTTAAGATGCTTTGGCTCAGAGCCCCGTGCTGCTGCTATTCCAATCTGCCATGTGCAATTCCTGGCATCCATGCAAGCGTTTGTGGAGCTCTGCACTGCAGCTCCCTTCTACTCTCCCTCCCTAAGCACAGTTTTCCTGGATATAAGTGATTGCTTATGTAGGTCATCACTAGATAGAGAGTTTAGCTTTAAATCACTGAAACTCTTCATTTTGGGAAGAAGCTGGTGCTAGAACAGAGGGGATTTTAAAGAAAATACAGTCTCAGAAGCTATTTGTATAAATTATTACTTAAAGAGGGATGCTAAAATAACGTGACAGTCTCCTTTTCTTTATGAGTTAAGAGGGGGGACCATTTTTTCTGGTTTTTGAAGGTAGAAAATAATAAGCTTTAAAGACTCCATGAAGTATTTTATACACTCTCTTTTGCAATTGATGGCTTTCTCAGATTCAGATCAATGAGCAAGCCAAGCTCATTGTTTTGTCCTCCTTATGGTCCTACCAACTGAAAAAAAAAAAAAAAAGCTGAAAGCTTGAAAGGTTTTTCAACTGACTGAATGGAAGGCATCAGTGCTTCTTTGAGCAGCACTGCTCACATCATCCACTACAGGGAATTTGTTGTCATCCTCGCAAGAGGAAGGACCTGGGCTGGAAAGGGGGGTCAAACCATGTTCCAGTGTACAGATATTTAATGTACCAGAGGCAGGATGGAACAGAAATAGAACAGATACAACCAGAACAAACTGAAAACTCCGGGTCCTTCTGTCAGCTCTCAAAGGGAACAAGAGAGCAAAAGCCAAGAGAACTATTGCTTAACTAAAATCAACCTTAGTGTGTGCAGCAATTAAAAAATCATCTTAGTTCAAAGAAAAGGGTATAGAATCTCCCTAAAAGCCAACCTTGATAGTCCAGAGTGGTTCCTTTACAAGAAATGCTTTTCTACTGACACTGGCTTGATTTCTATTGTTGAACAACCTTACAGTGATGTCCTGGAGGCAGCCTGTACTACTGCAAACCTGCATGTTCTTCCCTACATCCCTTCCTTTTTCCAAGCAGAACTACTTATGGAGAGTGAATTTAATGTGCATTTAAGGTGCAACCCCTTGCCAGCTCTGCAGGCAACTCATCCTGTCTGCAACAAGAACCTCACCATGCAATCCTAGTGAGAATTCACACACCAACCAGAGGAAATCCTTCCATGGCATTAACCTGGAGTAAAACCTCCCTTATAACTCAGTATTCTGAGGGTGTGAATGAGATTAGCAACACAGAAGTTTTTAATGATTACCCTGAACAGTGGTGGCCACCATACAGAGAAAAGACAAAGGATCAGTTCAGGATCAGTGCAAAGCCTTAAGTTAAAAATAAAGCTAAGCAAAACAATTGTATGAGCATGGTACTCTGTTGTCAGGCTGAGATGAGGCTCTCTGACAGAGTAATCAAGTTAAAAACCCACCTCATTTCCATCACTTCCCTTCTGCTTTCTTCATATTTCTCTTTCCACTCAGATACTTCCCTTTCCTTGGCCACAATCTGAAACAGAAAACAAAGGGAATAAACCCCACTGGATTATACCCATTTATTCATTGCTACTGTTAGCCACACTAATATGATACATAGCTTTGTAAAATACATTATTTTATTCCTATTTTAACCAGCTTACCCTTTTTATATAACTATATAGCAATGTCAAGATGCACAGTGTACACCTGAAGTTTAATACCACAAAGATTTATTTTGATATCATATCTGCTTTTCACATCTGTAAAACAAATAAAACTTGCAGTGTAGCACCTTTTGCTTTAGCGTGGCTGAGGATGGTTCCAAGAACAGAACGACATAAAACAGAACAACATAAACAAGAACAGAACAACATAAAGCATTTGGGAGAAAACAGGCAAGAAGGGAACAACAAGGGGCAGGTTTTTCCTTTCCCAAGTTGTGGAAACTGTTACCTCTGCTCTGGCCAGCCGTAGTGCAGAGTCCAGGTCCTGCTGGGGGTAGAGCAGAGCCGTGGTGCTTTCTGCATCTGAGGCGCCGATGCGGGAGTACAGAGCACTTTTGGAGATGGAAACATCTGCTGGGATAGCAGGTTCTCTCTGTGGGTTTGTTTTTTAAATACAAAGAAACAAGCCATTAAACAGGTGTTTAGCTCATGGGTTTTCTGGGTGTGGTGCTAGGACTAGAGTTCTGTGCACCTTTAAATTACAACACAAACAAGGAGCTCTGAATTCAGCAATCATAAAATATACATTTGAGATCCATAAGAAGCACCAGGAGAGTCATATTACCTCTACAGAGGGAAAATAAAGACAGCACTTTGTTATCAATATTTTAAAGTCTTATCCTAGAAAATGTACTGCTTTTCACCACAACATCCACAAGAAATGCACATCAGCAGAAAGAATCAGATTTGAAGGCAGAAAGCTTGTTACGGTCCATAAAAATAAATCAAGAAACCAGAAGCAAGAGGACAGCTCACTTTCTTAGGTCTGGCCTGTCAATACATGGCATCTATCATAAAGAATACCACAGAAAAAGTGTGACTATGCAGGTGACACTGCTGTGCCACTGGTGTCCAGCATGCGATTAGTCAGTTAAATGAGGCTTTTTTTGCAGCTGTCAATTTTGCTCATATCAGCAGCCCAGATTAAATAAGGGAGAGCAGCATGTGAAATGAGGAGAGCAAAGAACAGGAACGTGACACTGAGATGCAGGAGATGTCTCACAAACAACTCTCGATGCAAACAACCCAAGCTACAGCACATTAAAACTGAGGAGATTCCAAAGGATGGTCCACAGAACCCGGAATGGTTTGGGATGGAAGAGACCTTAAATCCCACCCAGTGCCACCCCTGCCACAGCAGGGACACCTTCCACCATCCCAGGCTGCTCCAAGCCCTGTCCAGCCTGGCCTTGGGCACTGCCAGGGATCCAGGGGCAGCCACAGCTGCTCTGGGCACTGCCAAGCCCCCACCACAAGGGCTGGACCATGAGTGGGGAGGAAAGTCAGGTTGATCAATGCCTTTTTCGATTCAGTGATGGAAATGGATATTCAAATCCTGTTTTCCTTGCTGCTGAAAAGGGGATAATGTATTTTCCCAGTTTACCTGTTAACTTTGTGCATAAAACAATGTATTCTGTTCATTCAGGTTCACTAATGCTGTAGCTAAGTCTTTAGGCTTTATCTGCAATAATTAAGACTAGTAATCAAGAGTATTTCAATTATTTTTTACATAAAAGAGAAAATAATTATTTTATTGTATTTTATTGTCAAAGAGAGTGATGTGGTTTTGTTTAAGTTGTTTTGTTTGTATTTTTTAGAAGAAAATAGCAGAGTCACGCTCTAGTGACTGAAGCACAGGGATGTGAAAGGAGTAGATAATGTCTGGATTAAGGTTCAGTCCTCATTAATTTCAACATCACATATTCTTGTCTCAACATTGGTAAAGGAAACTTGCCAGATGCTATTCCATAAACAGTTATGCTATTCCTCACAGTTCTTCTCACACTGCCCAGCATCACAGAAAGCATCCAAACCCACTGCTCATGTTGTTGTAATCCCTTGTGAGTTCTTGTATCACACCTGACTGAAGAAGCTGTATTAGAAATTGTACACAATGCACACAGGACCAGATGTTCTGGATATCACATCTGTAAAGAACATGAAGAAACACTAACAACATTAAAAGACTAGGCAAGAAAATTTAATTAGAACAAGAATAACCTAAACAGTACTTACAGAACAACTCACTGCATCTTCATTTACAGGAGACTCTCACTAATTTACTTGGTATTTTTTGTTTTTACACCTAGGAGTCAATTGACTCTTCTGGGATTTATGGAGCAGGCTATCCCTTCTCTGTTTTTGCTACCTTTAACATGAACATCCAAAATAAGGATCAATTCTAGCAGAATTAGGAGGTGCAAGCTCAAACTCGGTGGATTTTCCTACCAGAAGAAAAACCATTCCAAGATCTGTCAAAACTGCACAGTCTGTGCTCTTAAAAGTATCTTCCAATGTAAAACAACTACATAGGAAAAAAATTCACCTGGAATACAAGCTCAGACACCTCTGTAAATGCAGAAATACAAAAAAAAAAAGTACTTTACTCCCTCCTTAATCACAAAGTAGGAATAACTGAGAGATAAGAGAGAGCCATTAGTTCATCAAAGCTGTCCCCCAAAGAAAGGCCACCCCTCAGATTGATCTGCTGAACTGCATCTGTCACATTTCAAAAGCCTCCTGCAGCTTAATTTGCTGGATCTCATAAAGAGATTGCTGGAAAATATTCATTGTGCCAAGAAGAAACACAAACGTTTTTCAAGCTCATATAAAAACATGTCCAAGTAACTGCTGGGAGGATGACAATTTTTAAAGAAAAAGATGTTTAGAGCATTTAATATGTACTTACAGGTATTTTTATGTAGTGCACAACAGATCATTAATACAGTAATGTTTTCTCTAGCTCTCTTTGCATTTGATGAAATTGTACAAAACAATAGCAATAATGACATGCAGAATAGCTTGAAATTTCCAAAAAATGACCATAAAAACTCTTGGAATTTAACCACTGAGCAGAAATGCTTGTAGCAGTGGTCCAGCCAGTGTTGCCCTAACTCTGGAAACACCCTGCACAAGTCACAGCTGGGCTCTCTGGCAGGAGTAACCAGTAAAAGTCATCATGGTTTTACTGCAAAAGTCAATTTTACATAGCTCCTAACTGATGCATAACTCAGTAACTGTTATTTGCTGCCTGCAAAATATTCCTACCCTGAGATAATAACAGCACCTGACCAACAGGATGATGGTATTACCCAAAATAACCCAATAATAATGCTTTAACATCTAATTGCTGAGAAGGTAAGCAGTTAATTGGGGTAATAATCATCACAGGGATTTGTAAGTCACTAAACCTCGCACAGAAAGATTAGAGTCTTCAGGGGAATTACTACAAAATGTAGGTCACTGCAATCTCAGTGTAAATATTTGAGAGCTCAACACACTTCTCTTCCCAGCACCTTTCACAGAGACCAGATATCTGACCAGAAGGGAAACAAATGCACATCTATTAACCAGCTGCAGTTATCTCACTTCCAGGAGGTCAGAGAGGAAGAAAATAGAGAAATGGAAGGAAAATGAAAACTAGTTTTTATCACAGCAGTTAGAGAAATGTGTGTTTAGCCCTGCTGAAAATGAGGCTTTCCAAGCCCCTGAAATGCTGCCTGGGTGTGCATGGAATGATGGACTCTTCTGACTGATGTATGAGCAGACAGGTCAGTGCAGGCAAAGTGAGAGCTACTTGTGCTTGCAAATACATGGAAAGCCAAGGAAAACCCAAGCAGAAGTTTTCTGCCTGTAAAGTTTTGCTAAAATCAATGGCATTGCTGCTTGAAGGAAATAATCCTTCTCCACTACCATGAGAGGCCCACAAAGCTGTAATGCACTAATCCCATTTTTGCCCATGCCCTTCCTTTCAGGTTTCTATTTTCCTTGGATCCTATCTCAGCACCCACAGGTGCTGGAAATTAAAAAATTACCTCACAACATCCAAATGGAGACTGTTCAACAGAAAAGAGCTAATTCACCTCAACACTGGAAGACAGAAATACTTGGCAATGTAAAAGTAGATGACTGGTCCTGCTGTTGTTTAAGTCTGTGACAAGAAATTTGGGAGTGGCCAAATAACTCCCCTCTGCCTGAGAACAGCACATCCTTATTCTCACTCCTAGTGCTAGCACAAAGTGCTAATATTTAATCTTTATTTTAGGTGATTTAATTTGTCATAACAAGTGCTTCTGTCTTTATTTATCATCCTATTCTTGTTACCCATCCAGTCATCATTTAGCAAATGTTAAATGCAATTATATAGCATTCAAAAAATAACAGAGGCCAGCCATCCAGAAGGGAATTCTGCCAGAGCATCTAAATTTAAGTCACTGCAGTCATCTGCTGGTTTCTGTTCTACTTAATCCAGGCCATCAGTCACTGTAGGTCACAAGGGGTGTCATCACAGGCTAATTTAACACTGAAATAGCAAAGCTACACAAGGACAAAAGTCCTTCCCAGCCTAACATGACACCCATGGTGTTGGGCTACAAGCATTGCTGGGCCTGGACCAACATGGGGCACTGTCATCTTCAAAAACTGCTGCCAGTTCTCTGTCAGAGGGGGGGAGTTTTGCCTGTTTTTCTCTCCTCACCTCTGCTTATCATTTTGTTTTCTTTGTTACACACATTAATGACATCTTCTAAAAAGTCACATGAAGTCTGTTCCCCATTTCTAAGTTCTAAGGAGTTCAAAACTTGTCTCAACAAAACAAGGTGCTGTGATGACGCTGAACAGCATCTTTAAAATGTAACCCCACATTCTGTAAAACTTCTGCACAATCTCCCCTGGGTAACTCACAAGTATTCACAAACACACAAATGCATTCTCTTCAGTCTAAAATAGTACAATTTGTGAGTTTCTGAACAGCTGGCTGGTTGCAGAAATGCAGATTTTAAGCAGAAGTTTTCTGTAAAGCCCATGAAGAACATCTATGTAATATTATGTGTTTCATCTCAGGTGTTTCCTGATGCTGGAGGTCCTGAATCCTTCATGTTCCAGCAAAGTGTTGGGAGGACAAGGAATTTGAGAGAGAATAAGGAGGTAGAGAGCATCTAGAGAGGATCTCAGCTCATTCTCTTCCAATACCTGACACTCAGGACAGTAAAGCAAGGGGACAAAGTCACATAGAGGAAAATTATTTTTGTTTTTCCTCCTTTGCTCTTTATATTCCTCATTACGGTTTCAGCTTGGTTAGTCCTTCTAATGAAGACAACAGCATGCTTTTCTTAATTAAATAGAAGATTGTAACAACATACTCTAAAATAGTTTTAAATCTGTGAGGAATGTGTTTACCTTAGTAAATATATGTGCACAGGAGAAACAAGGTGGCTCCTGGGCTATTTAAGGTATGTGAAATGAATCAAAAATGATCATTGTTTTTCCAGAGGAGCACAGTTAACCTGAAAAAAAAAAATCTTTACTTTTATGAAGTAGCTACTTGATAGCTGATCTTTAAAGCACCAAGAAATTCTACCCTGAAACCAGCCCAAATGCTCCAAATGCTGTTGTGATGCAATGAACTCCAGATCATTTAGGACTGGGCAAAGACTTTGGGCTGACCTATTAATGGACAGTACAAGAGGAAGGTTACTGGAGAAGGGCATGTCAGTAGCACATTCTCCTCAACTGGAATGAGATGTCTCACTGCAGCAGGACACTGCCATCCCATTCAGCTGATAGCCTTTTCCAAGAAAGCCACCAACATTTATGGAATGACTATTTTGGCTTTCCAAACACAGTGAGTTCCACGTGCATCCCTACAGCAGAGCAAAGCATCACTGTGAGGCACAACCAGCCAGCAGGACTTGGAAGTAGCAATGAAAAAAAATAAGATTTAGATCTTTATGAATAAAGACACATTGTGATGTGAGGCCTTTTTTCCTTGCGAGTTCTGCAGCCCTTCCAACCCTGCTGCAGTCCCTTTCTTCAGATGCCTGAGGGCAAGGTCGACTGATTTCTTCACTTCCAAACATTGAGGGTCAAAGGTGCCTGACTTCAAGCTGAAAATGCTATCAGAAGACAGAATGTCCTTATGGCCAAAGCAGGCCTGGTATTCTTCACCATCAAACATTTTAGGACAAATCTTGCTTCAGAGAAATGACAAACACCACCTGGGCCGCAGAATCCACCTCCTGCTGAAGGAACGCTGCTGCTTCTTGCCTGTTGTTAATTGGGGTGTGAGTGGGGTGACAGCATTTCTGTGTCAGCTCTGCTGCCAGCATGCTCCTGGTGTCCCCCCAGGACAAGCAGCACTCGGGCTGTGCACACTCACACACACAGGGCAGGCACAAAGCAGGTACCTTGGAGCGCAGGGAGGAGAGGGCAATCTGCCTGGCTAACTTCAGAGCTTCTATCCTCATGGCAGCAAACTCTAGCTCCTCCTGTCCAAGGGTTTGGTGGGGGAGTCCCCCACAGGGAAAAAAATGTGGTAAGAACATGGTAAGAAATGTCTGACACGCTCAAAAATGGGTTGTTAAATTTTAACGTGTAACTCAGATAATTCCTGGGTGACAAACACCCCAAATTCCTCTCATGGTCAGGGCAGTGATGCAAAAATCCAGGGCTTGGTTAGTTTTGAGGTAGCTGTGCAGAAAAATATTATTTATTAGGTGATCAGTACAAACAACACTTCATGTAAAAGAAATGATTTCTGAAGCTAAATCTTTATCACAGATTTCTCTCCTTTCATTTCCATTTTATGTGAATTTATGCCACATGTCAATCTTAGTTCAACCTTTGCCTTTTTTAAAATTTCACTGCAAATATTCCAGAAAATATGTCCTGACATACAGAACTGCTCTGCAGATCCATTTGCTTTTCCTAGAAGAAACCATGCCAAATTTTGCATTAGAGAAATTACAAGAAAAACAAAGCCTGATTTTCATTTCAGCAGAATTATGTCCTGAATCTCAAAAAATTAATCTATATACAGACTTACTAAGGCCAGATGACAAGACAACTCTCCACACATCAAGTCCTGTGCTCAAGCTTAAAAAAAATTTGCTTTGAAAAGACTTCTGGAAAATACATACATTAGAGGTACATAGGAAAGGTGTTGATGAAATTCAAGGTTATGGATGATATGAATTACATGAGTTAAAGTTCCTCAAGTCTTTGAAAGGGAAGAGTTACTTTGGAAAGAATTAAATAATTATTTTAATTCTTTTCCACATCCCCTCCAAGCCTCCTTCTACCCCTTTTAGATGAGGCAAAGCATTCCTTTGCCTGTGTATGGACAAACAGAAACAAAAGGACATTTTTATTTCTGCTACAAACCTGAAGTTTCTGAGCAAATACTGGGGGGTTCTTTTCTGCCAGGTCAGGATCTAGGTATTCAGGCTGATCACATATTGAGGCTTTCTTAGATATCCTATTGAGAAGAGCATCAGCAGAGACAAAGGAGTCTTCAGGAGAAGCCTGAAGGGTAAAGAGGAGGCTGAATAAGCAACAGAGATTTTGCCCAAGTTGTTCGGGACAAAAGCAAAATGCAAAATTTCTGGAGGAAAATGATCCCAAACTCTTATATCATACAGGACTCACGATTTCAATGGCCTCTGGAGTTGTTCCCAGAGTCATGGGCTCCAGGTCCTTCTGCTTGGCCTTGTCAGGGGGCTGTAAATGTGCCTCTTGGCTGGCAGCGAGGACTCGGGAAGCTGGGTGTGGGATTTTCATGCCAGAGGACTGCTGGCCTTCAGGGTCTTCAAAACTTGACCTGGAAAAAGATTGTGCACATGTTTTCAGGCTTCACAATTCTGCTTCTGGTAACAGCTGAGCAAGTCCTCTTCATCACTTTCATGTGTATATATATTAAAAATATATTTATACACACATTGTTCCAACTCAATTTTACATCATTATATCTCGTAACACTTTGCAATATCCTTTCAAAGCACTGCACTGGAGACATCAAAATAAAACCAGTTCCATCAGAAATGCCACATTTCTTCAGTATTTCTCACTTGCCTTTTTACCCCTTTCTCACTACCTCTCTCCAAAACACAACTCTTACTCACAAGAACAGATGTCCTTGATATGCAAAATTATTGGAAGTAAACACAACTCCCTTATCCTGGTCTTATGAACAAGAGCCCTTGTTCAGAAAGTGTATCCAGGGAAAACCAAGTGAAAAACTGCAATTAACAGATTTCTACACTAATGTGAAAATTACCTGAGTATTTGAGGAAAAAGCTTTAAGTAGGAGGCCACTGCCCAGTAAAACAATTGCTACACTGGCTATTTAGTTAAAATGTGAAGGAGAAATCCATGTCCTTATTCCCTCCTGAAACTTGTATCTCTTTGCCCTCTGTTCTCTATCATATGTGTACACAGATGGAGATCTATTTTTAAACAAATAACTTGGCAGCACAGAGGCACAGAGAGGAAGAAGTTCCTGTGTATGTGCTCTGAGGGTAACCCACTCCCCTGACAGGCTCTGCTCTGCTCACTGTGACCTACCCTGAGCAGGGAGTTGTGGAGTCAGACAATCTGATGGGAGGTGATTTCACTGGGCTCTCCTGCTGTGCATCAAACATTAGGTACAAGGACTGCTTCTTCTGGGTGCTGTCATCCTGCTGGCCACAGGGAAAGAGAAACTCATTAAGCAATTCAACCATTCTCCATTAAAGATAATTCAGGTCACTGAAGCCTTTAGTGAGCAAATGAGTTGACAGAAAACTAATAATACAGGGTTGTAATGCTGATACTGAGATGGATCCTCCTAGGAAGAAACTATTAAAGGACAGAACCTAAACAGTTCACTCTTTGTAGTGGCTCTTCTTCTCCCAATTTGGGGTTAATCAGATTTCTGGTTCTGTCAGGCAGGAGGCACCCCTTGGCTGAGGGTGTTGCTAAAATGTCCACTGAATATTCTCATTGCTTTAAGCACCACCTGAGTGATTTTCCTAATGTCCCCAGTGGATATCCCCTCATTGGATCCAGTCCAGCTATCAAATCCATGATTAAAAAGAAGGTGAAAAAAGGGATAATGTACAGAGCAGCATTCCAGACCTCACACTCATTATGTTTCTCTCCTGATTCCCTCCAGCTTCTTCAAACTTTTACTCCCAGTTTCTAAAAGAGTTCAGCAGTTGGTGTAGACAGCTCTGCACTCTGCACTGCTGGAAATACTGATTGGCTTTGAATCTCCAGAGAGAACTACTGTGATGCTAGCTTAGAAATAAAATCATGAAATGGAACAAGCTTTACAGGACACAGGACAACAAAGCACAGGCAATTTACCCCAGTTATGCCAATTTCAAGGAACTGGTTTTGCAAATCTGCTGCAGGCACATTATAATTAATTTAAAGGGTGGTGAGGCTGAGGGCATTACCAAGATAGTATATTCTGACAGGGGAATGCAAATGAATGGAAATGGAGGTGAGAACTTACAGGCACAGAGGAGCCTATTTTCTCCATATATTCTATTTCATATGAGTTGCCATATTCCAATTCTGCAACAGAAATAAAAAAAGAGGTGTTAATACAAGCCATGACACGATTTTTTCAGAAGTAAATGAGAGCTCATTGACAAGGGCCACTCCCACTCTGCTCAATACTTTCCAATGACATATTAAAAATAGATTATACAGAGAGAAAGTAAAAGGTGCTAATATTCACTCATTTTCAACAATGAACCTGACACTTTTCAGGCAAATCAGCTTGCCAGAAAAAAATTCAGCTTTTTAATTTGCCCCAGGGACCAGAATATTGAGAAGGTTTCAGAGTAGTTTCAGAGTACAGGCAACTTTCCCCTATCATGTTATCTTATCACAGAAAACACATTTTTTCAATAAATGTCAATGCTGATGCCAATTTCTTTTAAACGTATTTTAACAGCTGTTGAGAAAAAATATTTTCTATTTCTTCATGTTTATCACACTCCTAATTCAGAAAAACTACTGGGCTATCACTGAAGAAAAAGGTACCTAAAATGCTCATGAACCAGGAGTGAGGCACCAGCCCAGCTTATGGGGCTGTTCTCACATTTTGTTTTCTGAGAAAGAGTCTAAAGCAGGAATATTTACAAAGAATCCTAAGTCTAAAATGTAATAAAAATGCAAATCTTTACTGCTTCTCTGCTTCTAATCTCCCAGTTACACTGGGGGGAATAACCAGCATTTCTCCCCAGTCTTTGGTCACCCAGTAGTTGATACAGAAGCAGACAAATCTAACACAGGAAAAGAGATTATACCTTCCTGCACTCAAATAAAAGCCAACTCCCTACAATGACAACTTAATTTAAAATTAAAAGCGTAATTAATTTGTGCAAATGCTGTACTTTGTTCTGTTTCCATGACTTAATTCAATAAACCACTTGCATAATTTGATTCTGACTCTAAAGAAATCCTAAGGAAATGCATGCTACCATTTGCATTATGATAAAATCATGTGCTAAAATCCTTCTAGATTTGGGCAGCTTTTGAAAAGTAGAGCTTGCATTAAGAAGATGATAACCACCATTAAAACTTTTTATGTTTAAAAACAAACAACCCTGAAGAGAATCTCTAGTCTGATTTGTTGATTTAGAAAGTTTTTGAGGGTTCAATGTGATTTTACAATGCTTGAATTTTTTTTTTTTTTTTATTTAGTAATAAAAAGCACTGCACAAGGACTGTAATTCCACAAGCTATGTATTTTGTCAAACAACCACTGAAGAGGAGGAGCCACAAACCCTCAGTACTGGTTGGGGATATTCACAGTAAGTGAAGAGAAAGCTGTAATAGCAGGCTCCTCACGTTGAAATTCCTAGCACCATATGTTTTTAATGGTAATAGGGAGCCAGGCAAGATGGACAACCTCCTGGTGTCAGATACCAGCAACAGCCTTTTTCATTCACTTCTCTTCCCAGTGAAAGCAAAACCCAAATTGGAAGGGTGAATTCAAACCCTCTATGAGGGGCTGAACTTTAGGAGAAAGGCTGAAACCCCAGGTAACAGCAGCAAGTGTTTAGAAACTGCCTCTCTGTATCCCATTTATGCACAGACAGCCCAGTCAGGTGCATCAGGAGCATTTATGGAGCAGCTTTATGCTCCAGAGAGCAAGCCCTGAGTGCCCAGGCAGCCTCAGGGGCAGCAGACGTTCCAGCACTGTCCTCTGCTGGCACAGCCACGGGGATCCTCCACCTGCCTGCAGCACTGCCAGCAGCTCTGCAATCCCAATCCAAACTGACTGCTGGGACAACACGCATTTAACTTCACTGCTGACAAAAAAAAAAACAAAACCAAAAACCAGGCAGGACACAGATGGAAATAGTCCAAGTAGAAACAAAAGGAGTAACGCGGCTGGTTAAACGCAGTTTGTTTCGTCTCACTGCTCTCAGGAGTCTCCAGCACAATTCCTCTCTCTCCTCTCCTCTCAGACATCATCTCCCCTCCAAAATCTTAGGCTCCAGTTATCTCTATGCATTCAAAATCAGAAAAGCCCAGGATATCCCACGAAGCAAGACAATTATCTTTTATAAACACGTACAACAGACTTACTAAGTGATGTCCTCCAACTCCTCCTACAAATAGCTGCAAGATTACATCAGAATTTTCTGCTAATAATTACAGCTTATTTCGGGTCTGTGCAACAGGAAAATGGCAGCAGCTACAGGCAGTGCCTGACACAGATAAGGGCTGGATGCAATGGCTGGCTCAGGAGCTGGGCTGTATCTGTACAGAAGCAGTGTTAGGTTACAGGGTAACACATGGGTGTCTGGGAGAGGTAAAAATATCTACACTGAGAAATGGCCCTCAAATTACTCAGAAATTTCTCAAAGCTGCAGGAGCAAGACTGACAAGGAGAAAAAATTATTATTTTTAAGAGATATGAAAAGCAGAAGCATTGTTGATTATAATGAGTGTGTAATCTGAAACCCCGACTGTACCATGCAGCACACATGAGACAAGACAATTACCATTTAATTAGGAGCTTTGCTCACTTTCCTCTACCCACTTTGAAAGCTAAAATGATTGTTTCAGAGTGTCTCTTACTATTCCTTTGTTCCATTTTCTTCCATATAGTTTCCATCTTCCCAGATTTAGGGGGGCTTATTTTATAAAAAGTGTTTTTTAAGTTATTTTTAAAAATTCAAATACAGGGAAGTCAATGTCTAAAATTTATGATTTGACAATAAAGACAAATGAATTCTTCCAGACTGAAATACTTAGCTGTTTAGAATACTCAAAAGATTTCAGAAAAGCCCAGGGCACACAAGCATGTGAATATCAACAAAAGCACTGTGACTGTTGTTGCTTTTTGATGTCAAACACCTTGACCTAAAAGTTTTTAATCAGGCATAAATTTAGACCCAGCCTAAAATGGCAGAAAGTAGATTTAATGGTAGATTGGGACAGGGACTGAAAGGATGGGGGGAAAAAATGAATTCTAATCAAGAAGAAAAAGTTGAAGCCAAGTTAAACTCAAACATGCTTCCCACCCACAAAGCTGAACATCTGCCTTTGGAGCAGATGTTGCAAAGCAGAATTCCCTCTGGTAGCCCCAAGGAAGGCCACACACAAATTTTCTTAATTCTGTCCCTTCCAAATTTCACAGACCTGGAATGACAGCTCTCTAAACAGAAACTTCCAGCTTTAGCTCCCAGCTGCTCATAGGAAAGTATGGCAGGAAAAGACTTTTATAGTTGATCTAGTAGGGAATTTTATCTGGAAATATGAATGGTAACTCTCTTACAGAGGGGATATCCTGGACACTTTCATGCATGAAAATAATAAAAATATTTAGAGCCCAAGAAGCTGCAAGAGAGATGGCATGGTATGGGTGTTACTGCAATACAGAAAATCTGAACAGAATTTTAACATGGGACCTTTCCCCATGCAGGTTAAGGAACAGGCTCAGGCAGAATCAGTAGTTCAGTGACTCTGGAGCAGTATCAGACCCCATTCTCCTGTGAAGGCACTGACAGAACACACTGCTCGCAGAGAAGAACAATTAATCACACAAAGAAAGCAAAAGCCTTTTTCTGAAGGGCCCTCTCATTTCCCTTTAAGCACCTTTTCTTTCCTGAAAACTCAAGGCTGGACTGTTGGGGTCTTACATTCAGCTCCCCAGAATGGCCCAGAGAGCACCATTTTTAGGGTTCCCTAATAAGAGTCTGCATTCAGCAGAGCACAGACCAACACCCCTGGCCAAACCAAGGCCTGTCTCTCAGCAAAAGCCCCTGGCTGGAGCAGTACCCTCAGTGGGAGAGCTGAACTTGGTCTCATTGACAAAGGTGGACAGGTCAGAGGGCTGAGGGTAGTCCTGCTTGTCCGTGTTCAGGTCCACAGTCATGCAGGTCCACTTCTGCCCCGTCACGGAGGACGCCAGCTTCTCCTCATCCGTGGCGTGAACCACCGTGGAGATGACAGGAGGTGTTTCTGGAGTTGGCAGTGGAGTGGGATCCTGCAGCAAACAAGAGCCACTTAATTCCATTATCTTTCACTAACACATGGAGCAGCTCCATCTCTGAATTCCCCTGCACCAGCAGAGCCATCTCTTTAATTCCATAATCTCTGCTGCAGCGCTGTATGAAATACTTAATGGAAAATACTAACTCTACCAGCAGCAAGTTTTCCCAGTATAACTCAGCTCTTTGATGATAAACACTTGCATTGCAAAGCTGCTTTGATAACAGGGAAGAAAGAAGATCCAGAGCTGTTAAAATCTGTTATGCACTTGACACAAGTGGCACCCACCACTGAAGTCCCTGACTACCAAAACTGACTTTTCAGGCTTCCCTCATAGGAGCAAACCCTTGTAGGACCATGAGGTCATGAACCCTTTCCCCTTTCTTCACTTCTATGCTGTCAAGCAGCACAAATAAAAGGGCAGGATGGAGAACAGGAAGAGGAGCAGTAGCATGGAAGGAGCTGTGCCACATCAAAGCAGTCAGGCCTTTGTGGAAGGGCAGCTTTTGTCAACTTCTCTTCCAAGAAAACCACCTGCCAGCAGTTTACAACATGGAATCAAGCTATCCAAGCACATGCTCCTGGGAGATCAGCCCACTTGGTTTATTTCTATTTCCCTTCCAACCCACCAATTTGGCACATTTAGTTTCTTACTTCCTAATCTAAAAATTCCAGGGTGGATAGTGATAGTCTTGTTTTTCAGACTGAAGATATTTACTCATATCCTTGTTTCATCTTAACACAGGGCTTTCCAAAGTACATTAGCTAATACTCTAGCTGGAATTCCCAGAGAAAATACAAGAACTGCTATATATTGTGTATACACTTTATAGGACAAAAGGTTAATGCTTTATGGTAAGACCCCAATGCATATAAAGAATATATTTTGTAAAGAATATATGCATACTTGGACTTATGCATATATTCTTTACAAAAATCTCCTTTATTATTGGAAGAACAAGTCGAAAACAAAAATATCTTGTGTTATTAAACATTCAATTCCAATTAAATTAATAAAATTTCCTTCTTTTTACCCCTTCAAGGACACAAATTACATGCATCAAAATAAGGCAGCACTTTACCTGAGAAGGAGGATCTGATAGTGGGGATCTTTTTGGTGATTTTTTCACCCTAAATGTATCACTGAAAATAAAGTTCAAACTGTTAATATGGTAACAGCAGCAAGAATCAGGTCATTTCACACTTAGCAAGAGACAGCCACAGACAATGCAACCTCTGTAAGCCCTTCTGCATTAAAATCCCATCCATTAGGAAGCAGCACCACAGAGAACCATGCCATGGGTACATATTTTGTCATGCACTTGGAACAGGCCTCCCTCCCTCCAAAGCTGAGAGCAGCAGGATTGCCATATTTTTCATGCGAGCTCCTGACACATTCACAGAGCAGACTGCATTTCAAATTCAGCGGCAATTCACATCCCTGCTCCACCACAGGCGCCCTCCAGGGCCCTGTGGAAATGATTCAGCTTCTGTCTGCTTCAGTTTCACATCCCAAAATAGGTCTAACCCACACCTTCACCTGAGAATTCAAACTGTGATAAACTTAGGCTCCAATGACCCCAAAAACCAGGAAGAAAAAACCTGGTTTGCTTTAGATGAACTATATAAAACCATCTGAGGCAGATGCTGCTCCCCAGATGCAAGAATGAGCTGTGTCATTACAAATGGGCAGAAGAGACCTTTTTAAAAACAAATAAAACAAGAAATATGGCAATTCTGCTTCCACTTCCCCTGACACCTCACAGTGCAGACTGGGAGCACGGACACTGTAGCCCTCCAAAATCCCACAGGTTTAAGTCAAGCAAAATGAATGAAGAATATAAATTGTGTCATGACAGTATATAATTATTACTGTTGCCTTTATTCACAATTGGCTAAAAATATTTTCTAACCAGGAATAAACTAATTATCTGTCTGTTCTCTTGATGCACATTGCCAGAGTTATTCAAAACCATTGATGTTACTAGCTACAAAAGGGAGAAAAATACTCTAGCAAACTCACTGATAAAGACTTTATGTTTGAACAGAGATGCAGCAGCAAAAATTACTGAGCCCACCAGCTCATCCCTGATCAACGAAGGCAAGGCTGACACCAGAAATTCTAATGGTGGGTTTCTAATTCTAATTAATGGTGGGCAGAGGGTAAATCAATACCACATCTAGAGGGGAAAATAAATTGGGCAGCTGAATATTGGTGTGTTCAATGCCATTAATTATCCAGTTATGATGGCAGAATTAATTAGGATAACTTTTTCCTTCAAGAAAGACCAGCATTTTATGCAGTATTTACAAAGAATTGATTGTACAATGTTGTTCAGGGGTAGAAATAAAACTTCCATATTTTAGCTGAAGGATACAAAATTTCTATAGGTTTTAAAGGAGGATCTTCTTTGATAGGCAACAGATAATGAGGCAAACTCAATCACAGTCAGGCATCTTACTTAAAATAGCTTTCATGTGTGCAAGTGAAATGAAATCATTAACATAAAAGCTGCATGCTGAATAATAACTGATCATGCTGCAAAATAAATAAGTAAAATTAAAAAGCCCATAAATCAAAGAGGAAATTTGAATTGTTAGCTTAGAATTACTTACAACAGAGAACATACAGACATCACATCTTCTACCATCCTAAGACAAATAAGACAAAGAAAAGAGAGACAGACAGAAGGAACTGACAAAAAAGATTAACCTACAAATACTCTGTTAATGTTAATGTGTTAAGGCAATCTGATCATGCATATTTTCTACCTGTATAATCTTAACCCCTACTTTTTATTTTGATGTACACAAGGAGAAAATAAAAATATTCATCAAGTCCTTCAATGTTTTCTAGTCCAATGTTACACTTTTAAAACGCTTTCATCTTACAAAACACATTTTTCAAAGCTGACACCTTCAAGTTAATTCCTCTCAGCACACTAACTGTCCTTGCCTGCCCTGATGGAGGCCACCTGCTTGCTTTTCAGAACACAGTATTTGTCATTATATGAGATGCAAAACTGTTCCTGAATGGCAGCTAAGCTTAAGGAGAGGGCACAGTTATTCCAGGTTTTGTCATGTTTGCTGATGTGTTGTGACAGCACAGAAAATGCTACTTGACCATTTCAAGCCATTTACCCAGGTCAGGATAGAAAATGACATTTCTTTAAATCTCAGCTGGTTTGGCTCTCTCCAAAACCTAACCTGGTGTTCCAACAGAGCAAACTGGTTACCCCCAAAGCAGAACCAAACCTTGCCAAACATCTTGAACTAAGAGAAGTTTGCATTTACTTATAAGCTTGGCTGCTTCTGCTCATCTCTCCTCACATGCAATGCCCGTGACAGCTGGCACCTTCCATTTCCAAACAGCCTCCAGCCATCCAAGGGCTTCCACAGCAATGCCTGCACAAGCAATATCTCTAGAAACCACTTATTTTTGCTCATCACTGTGAGCTGGCTCTGGGGAGGCATCAGCTGCTCTTTGCTCAGCATCACCTGAGCAGTGTGATTGTCTCCAAGCAGCTCAGCACTCAGGGAGATGAGCAGGGAGCGGTTTGTGTCGAGCTCACATCTCTTGTAAAATCATTTTTCACAGGGAGGTCAATGCTTAAATTCTTGCAGTTTCATTCAAGAACAAAAACGGCTTATTTTTATTGATTTAGCACATGTTAGACTGAGCACATGGCTCAGATTCAAGGTAGTACAAGCTCAGCACAGGCTTAAACTCATGCCTGGCTTCTTCACCTCTAATCTAGAACTCACTGCCTTTCCACATGAGGAACTCATTTCCAAACAGGGTTTGATTTCTGCACCCCTCAACAGGGCTAATAAAGCCTGCTGCCACTGCCTACCCTGGCATCCCCTCTTAAGCCTGAAGGTGATTTTCTTCTAGAAAGTACCACAGCTGCAGGCTGCAATGGGTTATTAACATTCAGTCTCATCTTTGTAAAAAAAAAAAAAAAACAAACAAAAACCCACTTGCAAAAGTAGGTTACAGGGCTGCAGTGAGCAACACACAACACAACCCAGGGAAAGCAATGGCAAGCACGGGCTGGGAATTCCTGCAGCCTTTCTGACCCAAGAACTTGTGAGCCCTGAGCTGGGGGAAGCTTCACCTCCCCACCCTGATAAACACCAGCACTGAACTTTGTGATTTCAAGACAGAATTTTCCTGTGATGGATTTTCTCAAGGACAAACATGGCTTTGTAAACTCTCTGTAAACTCATTTTCCCCCTAAATTAATAACTTTGGAATTCTTTCCAGTATTCAAAGCAGATGGAGAACCCAAGAGGCCCACTCTGGGGGTCTGTCAACTCCAGCTACTGGAAGACACAAGGAGACTCTGGCTGGCTGCAAAAACTTAAAGATCTGGTGACATTAAAATTCTCCTCTGCACATCCCCAGTAAGATTCAAATTGTTCCTCTCTTGCTGTCAGACTTTTAAATCTTCTTGGTTTGGACCAAATCAGTTTGGACTGCAGGCTTGGAAAAATGTCATTTGCCACAAAGTTTCAGGTGAACCTCAAAAAGTAGCAACACCAGGAAAAAAAAAGGCTTCTCCCCCAAAGAAAACAACTCAACTACACAACTAAACTATCAGTAAGTCAGAAACTCCCCTAGAAAGAAAATAAAATAAAGTCACAAGCTTCCTCAAATCTGACAAGGGACTTGAATTAGAAGCTTAGAAGGTAGGAGGCTATTCAGAAAAATCTGAATAATCTCCATTTCACCCTGTACAGGAGATCAGCTTTTGTACTGCTTTACATTAACCATGTTATCTTCTTATCTTAAATTGGCATTTTAAAAATTTGCTCCCATTTTTGTTAGTCAGCTGGAACATTTAAACCATAAAGGAACCTGAACTGAGATACTTTCTTACAGATATACACAGGAGATAAATTTCAGATATATGGGACACTTAAACTTAGGGATCAACAACTCAAAATAACCATATCTAAGCAGATAAAGCAACATGCAAATCAGCAACCAGCTAGAGAGGTTTTTAACCAAATATCTAATAGCAAATTTATCCTGGAATTTGTCACCCATGTCTAAAAGCTGGATATTTCCCTACCATATAGTAGTTTTGGATATTTTAAACTTTCTGCACAGTTGTAAGCTCTTTCATAAAAAGGAATTTTTTCTTAATTGTGTATATATATAAATATATATAAAAATGTATTTCCATACTGCACTCTTCTGTTCTAGGTTATTTTCTTTTAAAAACCATAAGTCACTGGATGAAACCATCTTCCTGCTGTTTGCAGTATGAGATTTGTCACTGCCTTTCACTGTCACTATTTCACATCCCACACTCAAAACCAATGATTCATAAAATAGTTGTGCTGGTGGAATTACTTTGGTCATCTTAAACAGCATCAACTTCCCAGAACGAGGCCACAGAAAATTGGGTACATAACTGATAAAATTGGGTACGTAACCTATAAAATTGGGTATGTAACTGATAAAATTGGGTATGTAACTGATTAAATTTAACCAGGTTCAGAACTACGCTGAGCCCAAAGACTTGAAAAATGCAGTTGCCTAACGTGGCTTGGTAGTTCTGGAAATATCAAATTATTGAGGAAACAGGTTGAGAGCAGGAACAGCTCAGCATGACTCCAATTGTGGCCACCAACACCCAAAGTCACCTCCCTCTCCCTACTGAGCTATAAATCCTGTGTAACTGTGCTAAGGGATGTGCTGCTTCTATTCTAGAAACGTCTCTGCCCTTTAACTTACGTTTTTAGTGGCGTCTTCTTCTTCTTGGCAGGTTTGTTCAGGCTGTCTCCTTCCATCCCGTTTGTTTCGTTGGCACTGGCTGGTATCTCAAAGGAAGCTGGAGATTTGGAAGGCGAGCTGGCAACCTTAGAAGAAGACTTGAAAGGGTCAATGGAGTCCTCACACATGTCGGGCTCGAAGCTGTACGTTTGTTGAGGCAGTTTGGGCGATTCCTGCATTTTTGTACTGGATGAGAAGGGGTTAAAATTGGGATCGTCCCACTTGTCGATATCAAAAGTGTAAGAGCCTTTAGTGATGGGGATTTCGTTTGGATCAGTGGGCGACTTGGTCGGGGTGGTTGGAGCATTGTCAAGCTTCTCCACCGGCTTTTTAGTCTTTGGCCTCCGGAGCGGCATTTTAGCACCAGGCTTTTTCCCTGCTTTTTTGGGAGGAGGAGCGCTCTCCTGCTGCTCTTCGCTCCCCCCTTTCTCCTCAGAATAATCAAACTCCAGCCTCACCGCTTTGATGGGAGGGTCCTCCTGTCCCCCAGTGTCTGGTGGAGTCACCTCCACGGCCTCGGGGGCCGTGGTTAGAGGCAGCGTTTTCCTGCTGCCAGGGGGGGAGTTCTGCACCTTGCTGCCCCCGGAGCTAAATGCACTAATCCCTTCCAAACGGTCCGGATCCGAAGGCTCAGATCCCTCAGGCACAGATGGGGCCTCCTCTTTCTCAGCAGAGATTTTGGAAGGTTCAGTACATTCAGGCTTTGCTGAGTCAGCCTTCACCTCAGGTGCTTTGTCCTCACAAGCTGCTTGGCCAAGCTCAGGCGGTTCTTGTGGGGTTTCCTTCACCAGTGGAGCATCCAGAGGTTTTTTGGCTGACTGCTTCTTTTTTACGGAAGCTGGTCTGGGTTTTTTTGTTCTCTTGAGGGTACTGGAAGCGCTGCTGGAACCAGTACTGTAGGCATCTGCTGAGGGTGCTAATGTCTCACTGTTGCCAAGGTAAGATGCTCCATCAAAATCACTGGCCTGCAGGCTGAGAGACCGGGACAACGTGGATTTGGACACTGGGACCGAATCCGTGGATTTTCTCCGGACATTTGCTTTGGGGTCACGATTCTTGGGCTCTGCAGAGCTCGGTCCTAAGGCATGGAGAGAATCAACCAGCTCAATGTTATCAAAATCCAAGTTGTAGGTTCCACTGCTGGCTATGGGCTTGTCCTCGTCGAAGACAGCGGAGAAGGAATGGCAGGGGGGACGGAAGGGGCTCTCCTGAACTGGCTCGCTGTGTGACACATCGGTTACGGGGTCAGCTTCTGAACACAGCCCTGTGGGAGCAAACAGAGAACTCAGTGCACTTCAAACACCTTTCCTGAACTGGGGCTTACGAGGTTTTATTACAATCTAATATTGCTACAAGTAAAAGGCGTTAAAATCATACAAATTGACTAAGCAAACCAAAGTGACTTTTTCAATAGCTGAACCAGATTAGGAAAAAAACAGATCTGTTCTCCCCAGAACAGGATTCAAGGCAAGTTCCACAAAAAGACAAAATATGTACTTGCAGTACCTCTAAAGCACCTCTTCTAAACTATCACTTACAGAGATGGATATTACCATAATATGCTAAATATTGCCAATACCTGAAAAACTGCACATAAAGCACTTTCTTACTCCCATTTTCTACTACTATAAAGAATTCACACAATTGTGTCAGAGCTTTTATGAAGTAAATCTCCTGTAAATTGACTGGTGCTTCAGTAACTACATGTTGACCTTAAGTTTTGTTTCCCATGTGCTATTTTTACCAATTTACCCAGAGGAAAATGGTTTCCTCTCCACAACCCATCAAGGCTGCTCCTCTGTCTGCCCCAAGCAGTCAATAATTACAAGTTTATAAAAAGACATGAATAATTGAGAACTTAATATGAAATAAATTATGGTAAAGGTAAAAGAAACTAAACAAGGTCATTTAGAGAACTCCACAAATATTTTCAGTTGAAGAATCTTCTTTTAAAAAGCTAAAAGCTCCCTACTGATTATTTAAACCAGGTTTTTCCAAGTGTAGTTCTAACTTGTTGATGAAAAGAAAATTTTGTAGAGAGATTTATGTCAAAACTCTTAATCCAAGCAGCTTTCCGCTGCAATTAAAGGTTTTCTTATTGAATAGAATCCTAAAATGATTTATAGGAGTCTCTTCACTTGGGATAAAACAACTATTGGACAAAGTAGAAAAAGAGTGAATAACAAAAAATCAGAAAACAGAGAGGTAGAAAAGCAGGAAGTTGATGGTCCTTGCTGCCTTCCAGCTCATTAAGTTGATTATGCAAATGTTTTACAAATCCTGCATATGGTTTGCTCCTGCTGTGACTGTTCTACTCTGACCTGAATGAACCAGGGACGCCTCTGTCCCTGTGTGTCCCTATGGGGTACCCCAGACCTGGGACCGCTCTCTCCAGCTCCCAGCTCAGGCTGGGCTGAGCCAGCTGCTCACAGCTCTCACAGAGGAGCAAAATGCCCCCGTGTTTCCTGTTGGAGCAACACAGCCTTCTTCACACTGTCCTATTTTTTTAATTATGCAATTATAAAGAAAAACAGTCAAACAAAAATGAGTCTTTTGCTCAGCCCTAAACGATTTTAGAGACATTTCTGCTCATCCTTTTCATTCCAATCCTGACATGTTTTGCAGAAAAACTCTCATTTTGCTCTGCTACATTCATTAACACTGTTCATAAAAGCCATACAGACAATCAATTATTATTTTAGTGAGAAGCTATGAATGGATTAAGAAAAGGGAAAAAAGATTTCCTTTGTTTCAGAAGAAATTGTGTGTCTGCAAGGATTATTATTTATGGGTGTAGAGCACAGAAAAGGATTTTTAAGGGAATTGGACACATTTCCCAAAGTGGCACCATGTACTTCCAGAGACTGTCAAAGGGATGACAGCTACGCAGTTTCTCTTTTAAGACTGTGGAAGTTCACTAGGATACATCAATTAAAATAATATTCTAATGTGGTTTTTTTTTTTGCTAAATGAATGCTAATAGCGTGGCAGTACTTCAGAACAGTTTATTTTTCTCCTTAATCCCCACTGGTTTGGGCTTGGTTTCAGCCTGGCTGAGGGGTCATTAATTAGGCTGGTGCCCACTTCACACACACATCACTTGGTGACACTGATGGGACTCCTTCAAAGGGCACTCAGAGAGTGACACAGACCTCCAGCATCAGCCTCATCTGTCCCTTTCACCCCGAAAGGAGACTGGAAGGCACTTCAGGGGAACACATCACAATAAACACTGGGATGCCAGTGGAGTACAAATGTAGGTCAGCATGAAATCAAAGTGGGATCTGAACGAGGAGTCATCTGCAGTTATGCACTGTTTGCATTCCTGCCTACGTCAAAGCCCTCAGCAGCATCGAGGCCCTTGCTCCAAGTAGTTATAAACATGCACTAAAACAAAGTAAAATAAAATAAAATAAAATAAAATAAAATAAAATAAAATAAAATAAAATAAAATAAAATAAAATAAAATAAAATAAAATAAACCATTGCCCTGCAGGACTTGGACTGTAAATAAGAGGCTGAGGTTTGGGATGCATCGTACAAAAGGAGTGCAAGGCTTTGCATCTACTCCCAACAAAGCAACATTTCAATTCTGTGGGCTCCACACAGCGCAAGGCTTTAATCTTCTTTAACTGCTTATTTCATGACTTCCTCCTCATCAAATCCTTTCTACTCAAGAGTACGGATTTCTGCAGAGCGCTGCTCGATATTTTTATTGTTTCTTTATGAAACAAGATGTGAAACTGTCTCAGCAAACAGCTCTTGGCAGTAGAGAAATGCTGCTGTCAGCCTCTTTTGGCTCGCTCCTGGTAGCAGCAGAATTGCTGGGGCAGGAGGCATAAATGGTACTCGAGGCTTTATTACTACAAAGTCATGAAGACCACACTTTCCTGACATTAACAGCCTATTCAGAGAGCAGAGACATTTGTCCTTTTACAACACAAAATCAAGCCAATCAGCATCACTACAGTATTTTATTAAAATGCAGTTTGAGCACAAAGGAACATACCACAACACCAGCTATGGGATTTAAGGCAGGATTTACCTGCCCTAGAGAGAGAGCAGCACAACATTTTAAACCAGGTTTACGCCTTTTATTAGCACTGAGTCACCCACAATTTATACTGGTAGGAGCTGCCCACAAGAAGATATTAAATTTTATAAAGCTCTCCAAGAACCTGGAGGATAGCTGGGGAACTTACACTGCAATAAAAAAACCAGGCAAGTTCCTCAAACCCCCAATTTCATTAATTAAAAAAGAAGGTCCAAGTTCTGCTCCTTCCACTGGGAAATTCCTCTGATTCCAACCACATTTTCACTGGATCAAGTATAAAAAAATTCCCAAACCCAAACTCAACAATATAAATCTCAGATTTCTTGTATCCAGGTGATGAGACCTAAATATTAAGAGTTACCTGGCGTATTTAATACTTGGCATTTTCACCTGGCACCTGCTATGGAAGAACCAGAAGTTGCTAGAAAGTCACAGAATCACAGAATATCCTGAGTTGGAAGGAACCCACAAAGATCACTGAAGTCCAACTCCTGGCCCTTCACAGGACAGAGCCAGGAATCCCACCCCGTGTCTGAGAACATGAATAAAATATTATAACACTGTGTGCATTAATAAACAAAACAAATTCCTGTTGCTTTTTACAGAAGTAGCCAAGGCAAGGGGCTACTTTGCTGAAGCATCTCTAAAGCAGAAATAAACTGGAAATAGGCCTCAAGACTGCTGATCTGGAAACAAAATGAAACACTCTTCTGACAGGCTTAGCAATAACGTTTAAACAGATGTAATAAGCAAATAGAGAAGAAATTGAATATCAGTTCTGTTTTCTAGAGAAAAAGCAAACAAAGGCAAACCTCTGGAAAATGCATACACCATGCATCCAGTTACTATGTTATGAGGAAAAAATGCCAAAAGCATATAGGAATTGGAATTGCCTTACACTAGAAATTTGAAACATGGTTTACTTCAAGTTCCTTCTTCTTATGGAAAGCCTTTGATGTCAGAAAATCAATTAGTACCACTTGTTTAAAGTTCTGTAAAAATACTTTTGTCATTTATTCTAAGATGTATTCTAACATTGTATAGAAAAGTTTCTTTTCAAATTTTCCATATCAGGCTTCAAGAAGAAAAACTCTGAAGAAGAATGCTGTCCATACCAAAAATTTAATTTGTTTTTGTCTGGACCATAATGTGTCTATTGGAAAGCCTGACCTTGAATTTCCCTGGCACCAGAAGGACTCAAAAATAGGTACCCCATATCCTGATTGTTGGGCTGTAAGGCACAGAGGGGACTCCAGATCTCACTTTCCCCTGAATAAAATCTGAATTCAGTAATCACCTGGGGAAGGCAGTGAGGGTGACAGAAAGTTCCTAGGCAGGAATTCCTGGCCAAAACCAGAGTACTTGGGAGAACGGGCTTGGGGGACATTCTGGTGCTCAGATGGATGAAACAAGGGACAAGAGGACACTGCTATGGGAAGCTGAGGAGACAAGTAACAATAATTTAAAATAATGGCAATAATAACCTGCAACCTCAAACACTCCAATGTGAGATTATAACCCGTGTTTCCCAGAATTATTTAGGGAGGAATGGAAGGGCTCATTGGTAGCAAGTCCTGGGGCTCAGGGGTAGTTTCCATCCTTGCTCTGTTGCTCCTCTTCCTCTCCAGACTTGCCCTCAGACTGACTCCCCTCCTCTGCTCTGCTGCTGATGGACCAGAGCCATGCAGCAGGTTTTACCCCACCAGGAGCTGCCACAAGCCCAGCACCAGTCCAGCTTAGTTCACTTTCATCATATTTACTAAAGGACCACTGAAGTCAACCTAATTAAAACCTCTGCTCTTGCCTTTCCAGCAGTGGGGGGGTCCAGCTGCTGTGCTAATGATATCATGCAACACAACTGCAGCCATCTGCATAAGTAATTATTGTCAGCTAGAGATGAAAGAATCCTTTAAACACTTGCTGTGCTCCCTCCTTCCTCCCAAACACGCTCTGTCACCCATCCCAAGTGAAGACAAAGCCATGTGGCTGCTGGACCAGGAGCCCAGCAGGACACTGCTGCCTCTCCCTGTGCCAGGCTCTCCAGCTGCCCATATTCCTCACTCCTCCTCTAGTGAAACCTGGGTTTTAGCTGTATGGTGCCACCCAAGAACTCTGCTTTAATGCCCCTGAGCCCTGAGGAAGGGACCACAATTCTCTTTGTGTGCAGCCACATGCATAACTTATGAAATAAATAAACTAGAAGACACTCAAGGGGTTTATACAGTACAAAATGTTTAACTTTTCTCATTTCTAAACACCTAAACTATAGTCTTATTATTATTTACTTCTTCTAAAGATTTCCAAAACAAATGAATTGCTTTGTGCTGCCCTCCTACATTTGGATTTTTTCTGCATTACGCATCTTCTTCCCCTCCAGTCAATTCCCCTGTTGTCTAATTGTGTTTTGCATCATTTTGGATCACTGAACAGATCTCTGTCATTTTGCTGTAACTTGCCTCCCATGGACAATCTGATTTGCAAATGAACTGGTTTCCCCTCTGCCATCCAACGGCCTCCAATAAAGTTCACACTGGCTGTGAATAGCTAAATTCAGTTTCCCACTTTTCTTCAGAAAAATCTGAAAAAAAAAAGGAGGGGGGAAACTGGGATGGAAGGAGACAAGAATCACATGTGCTAGGGAAGCACATGTGTAACCAGGGGCTTGAAGATAATCTACTGCAGTAATTAAAAGCACACTCCAACCCTGTTCAGCATGTGTGTTCTTTTGTTCTCTGAGTACTTATTTTGTAATCATTGGATTGCCAAAGATTTAAAAAAAGGAAAAAATATGCAAAATGAGTCACTTTTGCTACAATGATGAGGGAACTCTAACAGCAGAAAGGAAAAAGCATCAGGGTGCCTCAGTATTTACTTTTTATTTTGTGAAATCAGTTAGTAGAAAATCCTTGAAGCTTCTTAAAAACCTATCATAAATCAAGATCCTAAACAACATTGCTTAATGAGTAACTCCCTTTGGTGGGATGCTACAACTCTTTCCAAACACGAGTGTTTGGCAGCTTTAGACTGCTGGGAAAAATATTATCTGCATACAATTTAGCCAGGTGATCAAGATGACTTGACTTTCAGATGGAAAAAAAGACAGCACAATGGGGAATTCAGTCTCAAGCTGTTGAGCTGTCATCTGACAGCCCAAACAAAGCTATTTTGGGCTAATAGCATGCTTTCTACTCCCTCATATTCCATTACTCAATCTGGAGAACAAAGAACACTTTTTGGGGGAAAGAATTTCTTTGGGTTTTAAACACAATTCTCCCTTTTTAAAGATTTTATTTTCCCAGTATGAACCAATTTTCACATATGTATACCATACATACATTCATATGTAGCTCCATGTTCCTCCTATAAAATCAGTAATTCTGTTTTTTGACTACCTCCTGTTCCAGTAACACATTTGCAAGTGGCTTTTTGTTAATTGTCACAGTTAACAGTGCTCACACATGTATCTGCATCTGCAAACCACATCTCTTTTTTCTACTCAATGGACTCTGTAAAAATCCTAGAAAAAGAAGCTTGGTTCAAAAGGAATAAAGTTTTTTTCTAGAGAGCACCTCTTTCTTTAATATTCTTCAAATGTTATGAACAGATTCTCCATTACTTTATTCCAGGAGGCAGCAGGGTTTTTTTCCCCTCTCTGCATGGGTAATTAATTACTATTCCAGAAGCCAATTGATTAGCATTAATTCCTTGCCAGTGCTTAGAGAAACACCTCCCTGCACATTCACCTCCCCCAGTAACGTGTCCCACTCATTACCTGTATCTTCCACGGGCAGCTGAGGTTTTATTTCTTGCTCTGCTACGTCTGCAACAACTTCTGCTGCTGCTGCTGCTTCAGGGGGAGGTGGTGGAGGTGAAGGTGGTGCCTTGACAGGTGTAGTGGACTCCGGGGTCTCAAATGCTTCTTCGGAGTCAGAGCTCCTGGGGAGAATCAAAACAGAAACTGGTGAGCGCAGTGAGAATTCATGTTTGCAGGTCAGGCTTGGCAGCACTGGGATTCCTGAGCTGGTGGCACAGACCTCAGCTCTCAGGCTACCTCTGTGCTTCCCAAAGGAGACCTGACATTCCAGGATGGCTTCCAGAGCAGGATGTCATGGCTGTGGTTTTCTCCCTAGACAAGGATTCATGTAATTTGAATTACAGAAGTGAACACACACTTGGAAATGAATCCATCCTGCAAATCCTGCTTTGCAGTGTGAGGGTGGCTCAGCCACAAAGACCAATACCCCTGTGCTACTCCCTTGCATAAGCACACCTAAATTAACTAAAAAATACAAATAAAAAGACTCTTCTGAAGAGAATTTCCTAGCTTCATTTAAAAACCCCAAACATCTAAAACAACACCAAATTTCTTTGTGTGCCCTCAAGGGTGAGAGAGCAGACATGGAGGTGAGGTGCAGCCAACTCCTGTGCATCCTCCTCCCATGGCAATACTACATTCTATTTTCAGCAGAATTTTACCAGAGCCCTTTTCAAACAGACCTCTGTGACACAAGGAAGACAGCCTGTAAAATGCATGGAAACCTAGTATTAGAAATAATCCTTTTGTGGCACCATGTGCTCACAGGGACACAAAAACACAGAGACCACCATGGGTTGATGCCAGCCCAGGAACGAGACAGCAGCACTCAAAATGGAGTCATTCAAGTGAAACACAAGCTTGAAAGGGAGCAACTCTACAAAATGATGAGGAACACAAATATTAATTAAAGATATAAACCATTCAAGGACACACCACTTGCTCTTAGAGGGATATAGCCATAAGAAACTGTCCTTCTAGGTCTGGAAACTATAGATCATACTTAAACTGAGCCCAAATGATAAACATTTCATCCTTTGTTTGGGAGCAAGGAATGCAGTAACAATGGTGTCATATTCAATATGCACTGAACATATGTTCAGTATACATTCAGTAAGAGTTTCTGTTAGTCAGATGCAGTTTTGGACTGTTGGTCTGTAATGAAGTAAATTGAACACAGCAGTTTGCTGAAGGACAGGACAGATTTGCCTCTTCCCAGTGGTTCTGTGTTGCCATAAAATGAGAAGCCATTTCATCCAGAAGCACTCCACAGGCCAGCCCAAATCAAGGGCTCCTCTCATTTTGCTTGAGTGAGAAGGTAGCTCTGAGCTGCCAGACTGTTTGGTTTCCTGAGACCCCTGATTATTTTAAGCAGCCCCATGTCAGGAGAAATACAAACACAGGATTTACATTCGTTTGCCTAATTCTATCACAGTATAAAGCCTTGGGGAAGAAGAGACCCCAGTGTCACCTCAAGGAGCACAGTGGTCCCAATTTTCCCTCTCCCTCTTCTCTGCAGAATCCCAGAGACAGCTCCCACCCCACTGGGATGCACATCATGACCCTGTGCCAACCAAATCCTGGCTCATCACCCCTGAAGCAAAAAGAGTTCTACTAGGTTATAACTTCAGGTGTTTGGAGATTTCTTTTTTTCTCCCCAAACCCATACAGCTCAAAACCACTGTGTCTGGCTTTCCATTATATCTGCTCCTCAAAAACCCTTTGTGCCACTTCTTTAACCATCCTCATTCCTCAGGCCACAGAACAGTCAGACTGGAACAGGCACACTGCATCATTTCAAATCATAGCCCTCCAAAGATGCACCATCTTTTAAGTTCTACATATTTTAAGCTTAAAGAACATCTGCAAACAAAGGGCTTCTATAAATAAAGCTTCACAATAGGTATTCAACAACAACAACAAATAAGCTTTCTCCTCCCTCCATGGAGCTGGTTCAGGAAACTTTAAAGTTGAAGAATCAAAGAGAAACAGAGTTGTGTGATATTTTCCCAGTGTCATAAAAATAAACCCAGGAAGTTATCATCTAAACCAACAAAATGAGAAGTAATTCATATCTCTCAGGCTTTCATGTAGTTTTTCATTGTGCTGCACTTAATTAATGTTTCACCCTTTACAATTTGAACTCAAAGTCTAGCTCAGAAACACTCAAACAATAATGTTTAGACTCCTTTTTCCCAAACTGTCTGTACAGGACTCATAACATATACAGAAACTGGAATGGAAAAACCTCTATTTTCATATCCTACTCAAAGAATGATTTGTTAAACTGCCTTGATGGAGCAGTTCTGTGTCCTCCTTAGTTAAATTATGGAGAGAATCGGTGCCTGTTTATCTACCTTTTAAAGGAGGCCCCTCTGTTTATTTGGTCTCCTCCTTGGATGAATTGGGCAAAACCATTTGAAGTAAATAGAAATACTTGCTCTTTTTTGTTCACTGCGTGAGTTTCCACTCTGGGAAACCTCTTGAGTCTGTGGACAGACAGTTGAGGTGCCTGAGGTCCAGAAAAAGGCTTTGTTTTGCCAATATTTAATAATTCCCAAAAGATTCTGATGCAACACTCCTGATTTTCAGCTAGTACAATCAAGTAAGAACTGTCTTAACCATAACTCAAATCCTTGTTATGAGAAGCAGTTGTGCTCACAAAGAAAATTCTATTTAACAAAGAAACATGAAGGGAAGCTTAATACCAGAAAAACCTTCTTTATCATGGCCTGGGATCTGGGCAAGGGCATAAAGCCTGGAAGCACATTCCAGTACTATGCTCCAAAGTCAACATGCATCCTGGAAATATTAAATCTTGTGTTCAGTTTTCCTTAGTGAAAATACAGATGATCTCTCTTACACGAGGTATTTTTTAAGACCACAGTCCTACGTTCAAATGGTAAGAAAGATTTTCCCAGAAAAACAGGATTTTCTGTGAAAAGGAAATTATGTATTTCAGCCAGTTCAATTCACAATGCCTTTTCTCTGAGAAACTCAGGGAATACATGGGACAAAAAGAAATAATGCTGCTGCTGTACAGTTCTTGGTGCAAAGCAAGATTGCCAAATTGTGATACATCCTGAGAGCCGGCACCAACTCAAAGCTGCACAAGGAGCAGCCACCACAGGTCCAGCTGTGGGAAGGTTGTCAGCAAAGGAAGAGTTTTGTGCCTTCTAGAATATGATTCTGAAGCTCCAGCCAAGGATGAAGCAGAGTGTGAGGCTGCAGGACTTGTTTGTGGGGCAGTGATGAAGTGGGAACTACAGGAAGGAGCCTGGGACATTAGTGGGAGCTTACCCTCATAACATGTCATACAACTCTTTCCACCTGTATCCTCTGGATTATATACATAACAACTGAAAAAATACAGATCACAGAAGTCACAAAACATTCTTTCAGTCTGTCTCTTTCATGTCCCTTCTTGAAAGACACCAGTAAACAGTAAATCTAGCACATACAGATAGGGTCCCACAGCAGGGGAGAACAGGGAAATCCAAGAATCAGACCAGACCAATGAAATCTGGCATCAACTTGAGGAGCCTGAGCACTCCCACTCTCATATGGGAAGTCTGAGCTCTTGCCCAGCCTGTTACATAAATCTCTGGAGGAAATACTGAAGGCAGAACCAGGATTGACCTCTTTTCCTCACCTCTGGCCATGTGGAAACCCAGCCTCATAAGTTACATTACCTTTTTTATAAACCACAGGTTCTTACAATTGAAATCCTCCCGATTTCCATAAGGAAAAATTGCCTTTTTTCAGTGTAGCTGGAAAGTAAGAATGAGATTTCTTCATTCCCCAGCCTCTCCTCCCTGCCTGCCCTTGCCAGGCAGACACAGCTCTGAAGTGAGTGAGGTCACCCCAGTTGCCACCAGAAAACTCAATTCATTAAAAAGTGGCTTTCAACAGAGCTGTGGCCTTGGGCTGTGGTGGGAATGCTGCCATCTGCCTTGGGTTCCTCCAATATTGACACTGCAGCAGCACAGCCAGTGCCACCCTGCTCCCTGCTCTCGTTCCATAGCAGGGAAAGAGAATATAAAAGAAATTTAAAAGCAAGACTTTAACATGAGGACTGAGCTCAGGAGCATCACCTCCTACGGAGATGCTCAAGGGAGCAAAACTGGAACTGGGATGTGTCAAGGGAGCTCCACAGCTTTTGTAGGGTTACTTCATTTAATGCTAAATCGATATAGAATTTCTATTTAGCGTATAGCCTGCTTCAGGAAAAAAGACAAACATGCCTGACTACTTTATGGAGTACTGATCTATTGATGTGCAATATGAACAATCTGGAGAGGAAATAGGGGGTGATATTATGAATTTCTGAAGCCAGGAGTTGGAGCTGCATTACTGAGGAGTGCTGCCTGTGCTGGGAGTGAGGAGAGGGAGATGGAGCCAAAGGAGCTGCTCTCCATCAGCCAGGGTTGTGGATTCACAGCTAACAAGAAGACTGGCTTCAGGAGGATCTGCTCCACAAAAACAAAGGTGAACAGACTCTATTTCAATTTGCACATTTTCACTTGCACTTAGGAAAAAGTATGGTTTATTTCCTTAATTAGTGGAATGTGACCTGGATTAATTGAGGTCTCTCCTACCTGTCAGCAATATCACTGATGCCCTGCCAGCACTCCACAAACTCAACCTTCTCCCTGCTGCTCAAAAAACTCTGTTCACCAATTGTTTTTCCCCTATATTTTATTGACATGACAATTTCATTCTCATGGTGTATTTAGAAATAGGACACATTGGGAGGAAATAAATCAGGCAATCTTACAACACACACACAACAACAAAACCAAACTGTGCTCCACTGCCACCCAAGAGTGCTCAGAGGGAGATGCAATGAAAGCAAGGACTGCAAAGGTTTATTTGGATGTTTGCAGATTGCCCTCTGATTGCAGTGTGAGTAACATTTGGAGGTGTACAGAGAGACTGAGGACTCAGAAGATGAGCAATTCCTCCCTGACCAGTTTTAGCTGGTAGTAACTCCTGCAGTCTTTTCCTGAGGTACAGCTGGACTCCTTGAGGGAGAGGAGACAGAAATGGGTATTTTGTCTTTTTTTTTCCCATCTCATCTTTAGATCCCCATGTTCTTTACAACTGGCTAGAGCTGCAGCTCAAGGGGAAAATGTCTGTCCAAGTACATCCATCGCCTCCAGGAAATGTAAACCTCATTAAAGCTCTCTGCAGACCTATTCCCTGAGCCTCAGGACTCAAACAAGGAATCTGACACCAGGGGATCCTCTCAGCTCCTGCACCAGGTACTGGCAGGGACCTGAGGCAAACAGAGTCCAAGGCCATGGCATGAAGGACCCAGATGAGCAAACACTGCAGTGCTAATGCAAAAGCACCATCTGTGGCAGGACCTGAAGGAAACAGATTCCATCAGGCCTGGCCTTGCAAAGCATTTGCAGCTGTTATATCATAAATTTAAGGTATAAATTTCACATGAATATTTACTGAACAATTTATCATGCACCATGAGAGGAAACTCAATCAGAGAGAAAAGGAGAAAAAAAAAAAAAAAACCAACCAACTTTTTAGATTGTTCAATTTAGTATTGAAGATTAATTTTGGCTTTCATTCTGGGTATCTCCCACTGGGAGATGAGCTGGAAATAAAAAGGAAGAATGAGTTCTGTAGTTTCACCTCCATCAATAATTTTCAGAGATGATCCTCATAAAGCCAGCATGAATAATTCAGGTGTGGTTTACTGATGAGCCCAGAACCAAGGGTGCAGGAGTGGCTGCATCCTTCTGAGGTCAATCTGGTTGTGTGTTACTTAAGCAGGCACTTTTACTGCAGTGGCAAGGCCCACACAGGCTGATAGATCTGGAAAGACACTCAGTAACTCCAAGCTTTAGAGTTTCTAAAGCCAGAGAGACAAGGCAGACAGAAATATGCATTCATTTCAGTCAAAGCTCATTCACTGCAAAAATCTGATAGAACTCTTTCAGATTTCCAGGTGTCATTTTCAATGGTTAAAATGATCTTCTCTTAAAAATCCCCAAACCCAAGTAAGCTACAACACAAAAAGAACACCAAGGCAGGATGTTCCAGCAATACATCTCTCCAGATGAAGATCAGTCCTGCTCTCAGCTCTGCCTCTGAACTGCTGCACATACACAGAATAATAAAACAAGTTTGGGTTGGAAGGGACCTTTGAAATTCATCAAGTTCAGTGCTCTTGGGGAGCTCAGTTCAAGTCTGCCTTACCCAGCCAGGCTGGGGCCTTTAAACAGCATGGACAGATTCTTGTAAATGCATGCAGAGTCCAGAGGGGGAAAATGACTGCTCATTACATTTTATATTTGAGGGCTTTTCCCTTTTGTTTATATAAAATTAAATAACTGGCAATCTGTCATAATTCATCTTGTGGCATCATTTGTGGTTCAGTTACACAAACCCAATACAGAGACATACACTGTCTTTTAGTCTTTTTTTTTTTTAGACTGTAACAAACACAGCTCTGCATCATAATTCAAGAACATCAGGAGAGCCCAAATGGTAATTCCTTTCCTGGAGATCAAATTACCACTTCAGGTCAGCAGCCATTAGCTGACCCAAGGGCCTACTCAAGAGGACCAAGAAATGTTCTACAGCTACAACAAAAGGTCATTTTCTTAATCCCAGCACTAGGCTGGGATAATACCAAAGATGTGCCAACTTTCTATGCTGTGATTTTTACACAATCTTTGCTATTCAGTGACTTCCAGCTAACATGACATTCCCCAATAATTAGCTTCTTTTAACATGATTGTTAGCTATTTCATGTTTTGAATATGAAACATCCCTACAGATTTAAATTTTGATATTAAATTTGTACAGCAACGCACAGAAAACAGAGATGCAATGGTGGAATTATCTGGTTATTTTAAGTATTAATATTTGGTGTCTACCAAATTGGAATTAGTCTACCTATCAAATCTAGCACCCACAGATCTGCTGAATACATGGTTTTAGAAAACAATGCAAATATATGTGGTGAGTGGCATAAACCTCACAAACTTTCTATTATGCTCTAGAGGCATAAACCTTACAAACTGTTTTCCCTTTCTCTAATAAAACATACCTTTGGAATTATAGGATGTCTCAAAAGAATTCAGGGCCCCCTCTGGGGTTTGGAGCAGATGATCTCCAGAGGTCCCTCCCAACTCCAACCACTCTGATTCTGTGAGAACCTTTGGCCCAGAGCAGAGCACAGCCTGCAACCTCAGCCCAGCCTGCTGGATGGGTGACACTTCATGGACCACGGAAAGCCATCTGTCCTGCTGCCTCTGCCCCCTGGGAATGCTCCCAGTGCTGGATCTGATGCTTGTATCAAATCAGGAGCTGGGGGAGGTACCAGCACGTCACTTAGTGTCACCATTTACAGGACAGCTCCCTCAGGGACACATCTCTGACCATTAACTACTAATGGACCTCTCTCACACTACTCCAGGGAAAAGTGACAAGATCACCCATCCTAGGATTGAATAAATTCACAACAAACCCATACTGTGAGGAGACCAGCCACAAAGGAAGATGATGTTGGGAAGGAAACAGATCACCAAGCTTTCCTTCAGCTCACATCCTGCTCCCACAGACACCATCATCCCACAGGAACATTATTACTGATGTGCACACACAGGATGAGGATAAAGCCTTGAGAATGTAATAAAATGATGTTTGGTACCTGCAAGGTGGACACAGGAAAACCACAGGGTACTGGTCTCTGAGGGTCTGCTCCAGTGATGTGCACAGTGCCCCAGACCTCTGACCAGAAGTCAGTGGAAATTCAGATTTCTAGCGCTGATCAGCACTGAAAAGTGCATCACCTTACAGGGGAATCCTTCAGACTGCTGGCTGGTGTGTATGGCACACGTACAGAATCTATATATCATATAATATGTGCACAGAAAAGGCAATCACACCTTGTGCTACTCACCTGCAACACTCCTGCCACATTCTACAGATTCCTGCCTTGCAAAGTCTGACCATCAAAACAAAGCCAGAATTTCACCACAGGATTATTTCAGCTTAAACAATAATGCTGGAAAATAATTCTAGTCCTACCTTATAGCAAGAAGTTCCCCATACTGCTTTAAATCATGTTAAATATTTCATTTTCATTTTATAACAGTCACCACTGCTGAGTTACCAGATCTCTTTTATTTTTACTTTAAAACAGGATATGGCTCAATGGAAAGTATGACTCCAGCTTCTTTTATCACAGCAATTTCAAATCATTTTATAGAAGAAATCCATGAACTGGGATGAGGTTCATTTTCTTGGTATCTTCATTCTTTATCCTGTTGTCTTTCTGATGCATTAAAACACTAATTAAATACAATACTGTAGGACAGAGAAAGTAAGGGCCATTTAAAAAAAAAAGCTTTTTGTAAAAGAATGCAATCAAAACTGGAAGGTTTAAACAGAAATCATGTTTTGCATTCAGAGTAATATTCCACAAAATCATCTGCAGCTCCTTCCTCAGCAGAGAATTTCTGCTCAACCCAAGAGCAGGATAACATCACGTGTTCATTTTATGGCCTGAGCTATGAAGCAGCAGAGAAGCATCCTTTGCAATTCTCACTGAAAATGAGAATCCAATTCTCACTTAAAATGTCAAATAAATTCCATTCCATCGAAATGACACAAGAGCTCATATTGACAGGGATGTGTGCAGAAAGCAGGGCAGCAGCTCCTCTCCAGAGGAGGATTTTAATATTATTTCAGCTTAAAATTCCTACAGAAAACACAGCTCCCCAGAAAAACAACCACTATTACAACAAAGATGACCCTTTTCAGCCCACAAGGATGTGTGGTGAGAGGCACAAGGCTGAATTTTGGGACACAAGCAGGAGGGTGATCCTGCAGTCAGAGCCAGGTGAGAGGGGCAAGGCTGAATTTTGGGACACAAGGAGGAGGGTGATCCTGCAGCCAGAGCCAGGTGAGAGGGGCAAGGCTGAATTTTGGGACACAAGCAGGAGGGTGATCCTGCAGCCAGAGCCAGGTGAGAGGGGCAAGTTTGAATTTTGGGACACAAGCAGGAGGGTGATCCTGCGGTCAGAGCCAGGTGAGAGGCACAAGGCTGAATTTTGGGACACAAGGAGGAGGGTGATCCTGCAGCCAGACACAGGTGAGAGATGCAAGTTTGAATTTTGGGACACAAGGAGGAGGGTGATCCTGCAGCCAGAGCCAGGTGAGAGGCACAAGGCTGAATTTTGGGACACAAGCAGGAGGGTGATCCTGCAGCCAGAGCCAGGTGAGAGATGCAAAGCTGAATTTTGGGACACAAGGAGGAGGGTGATCCTGCAGCCAGAGCCAGGTGAGAGGGGCAAGGCTGAATTTTGGGACACAAGCAGGAGGGTGATCCTGCAGCCAGAGGCATCCCCTGCCTTGAGCAGTTCTGTGCCTCCCCTCACCCTGAGCCCAGAGGGTGTCAAACCCTCGGAAGCTGCCCCAGAGGATCTCAGCTGAGGTGTCAGTGATGGACAGCAGGGTGGATTTGCTGTGAAGGGGTGAATATGGTCACACACTGCTGCTCTGATGCCACTGAGTCACTTCTCAGCTCTTCCACGAAGGGGGGTTCCAAGCTGAAGTGCTGGGATAACTCAGTGTCTGAGCTCAGAGACAAGAATCTGCATTTTCTTTTCTAACATAGGTGAGATAACAGAAATAAAATGCTATGGCTTCCCCTTTCAGATCATTATGTGGGACTTCAGCAATGTAAAGTAGTACCTTGTGTGTTATCCAAGCCACACAGATCAGTTTGGAAATGTGTCTGCTGCAATAGATTGCAAAAAGAAAACTAGGAATACCTTAAACATTAATCACTTGCTATAAAAAGGCCCGTTTTTCCTCACAGGATGGCTATATTTAGAGAACAGGATTAGAACTGCAGTGGAGGAGAACTAAAAGGGCATAAGCATCTTAAAAATAATGTTGAATTTTGGGTTTTAGCCTATTGTCTTATAAGCAGTCTTCCTACCATAACTGAAATGGGAAGAAGGAATTATTTTTTCCTGCTTTTTCTCCTTGTTTATTCAGCAATTTTGAGCACATTTTGTGCAGAAGCCAAATTCCCACTCCCCCAACAAAAGTCATTTCCTGCTTGCACACAGCAATGCTAGAGAAATGTCTCAAGCTGTGGGAAACCACATCTGAAGGAAAAAAGACTGCGGGATATAACATGGCACACTTACAGCAGCACTTCAATCTACTTAAATCATTTTTCTAACTGATTAGCAAGAAGTTCCCCATATTGCTTTAAATCATGTTACATTTTTCCTTTTTATTGCTTTTCCTGAGATCTGGCAGGGTATGTTTTTCAACACCACTGATATAAATGAATAATAAAACAATCCTCCATCCTTTCTGGCCAGCCTGCTTTCTCTTTTACTGGCTTCAGCCTGAATAATGAAAATATCTACGCCACAGAAACGGGACTCAGAATTGAAATTGTTTTTTAAATCCCCACGCTCTTCTCAGGCAGATGCTTTATTCTCTGAGGTACAACAGGAAAAAGCAATTTAATTAAAGGCACTCTTCTTCAGACATCACAACTGCAAATATACTAATGTGTCCCTAAATCACCAGAGGCTGCTGAATATTCGACCACAGAAATCTTTTAAGAAAGATGCAGGCTACCCCAATATCAAAGATGGAAAATGCTTAAAACAAATATAACCAGTTAATACACAATAATCCCAGCCAGTGATGCACTTTGCTCACCCTAGTGGGTTAGGGGTTGGGGTTTCAATCAGTGGTTGATGTTGAAATATTTAATACCCCTGGCAGGTATCTTTCCTCTTCTTTTAGTCCCAAGGTCTAAAATTTTAATCCAGGAATCATCATCATGTGAACTGTGCCCCCATGAAGAAGCATCCTGTGCTCCTGCTACACAGCATCACCAATGGGAAACAGATCAATAATTCATCAGGAGCCAGAGCCACAGGTTGGGAATTGCTTTGTTTACTGCAGCCACCTTTTAAATGCAACAATGTGGCTTTGCAGAGCCACCTCTCAGCCCTGCCACGCAGCTCCAAACAGGACCAGGGGACAGAACAGCACGGGTGGATGTGTGACACCCGCCATTCCTGGGGTCTGGTTAATCCTGGGAGCACAGAGATGCTGAAAACAGCGGGGTGTGGAACGGGCTGTGCCCCTGCAGTGCCTGTGGACGGCCTTTCCTTTCAGAAAGGAGACAAGGATTACACGGGGGTGGAGAAGAGACATGGGGAGAACCTTTACTGAAAAGGAAACAGAGGAGGAGAGACCCTCTGCTCCATATTCCGCCTTTTTTGGCCCCTGCACAGCCTCCCTAAAGAACTCTGCAAGATCCTCTCTAACCCTTACTCCTCTATTTCAACACCTAAAGCAGCTGCATGGACAGACACGTGGCCAGCAAGCAGTAGGAAAAAAAGAACAAAAAATATATATCTTGACCTCTTAACAACAACAACAAGAACAAAATCTCTGCTTGGTCTCTGCTCATTCCATCTCCTGCCTCGGGTGGGTGAGATCCAGCTGCTGCTCCAGCCCAGTGCAGCTCTGGAGGGCTTCCCACTGCCTTCATTCACCTCTCCCATGGGCACACTCGGTGATGCTGCAACTCTCAGGGAAACATTCCCTTCCCTTCCCTTCCCTTCCCTTCCCTTCCCTTCCCTTCCCTTCCCTTCCCTTCCCTTCCCTTCCCTTCCCTTCCCTTCCCTTCCCTTCCCTTCCCTTCCCTTCCCTTCCCTTCCCTTCCCTTCCCTTCCCTTCCCTTCCCTTCCCTTCCCTAGCTCAGGAAGCACCAACTCAGCACCACAGTGTGATGGAAAGAGCAAATCCCTGATCTCCAGAGGCATTTCTTTCACCAGCTGGGCTGCCCTCAGCTCAGCCAGGTGAGGAGCAGCCTGAACCTTCCCTTCCCAGGCTCCCACTTTGCTCCTGCACTTGGCAACTTAAACAAAGGGATCTGAATTCCCTGCTCATCTTTCCTCTCCTTTAGCAACCAAACCCTTTTCCCAGCACAGTGCTGGACTAATTTCTAAGGAGAGCAATGGGCTGTTATTAACAAGACCAATAAATGCAGGTTTTTATGCTGAGGGGAAATCAAAGCTCTGAAGGAGCAGGAGCTTATGTGATTGTAATTGTACCCTGTGTCAGATACAACCTGGTTTACATTAAGCCCTACAAAAAAAGCTGCTTTTGTTTAGGAAAACTGTACCGTGTAAATATGGACATAACTCTAAGGATTCCGATTAATCAAAATCAAATAAGCTTAAAATGGAAAGACACAGATTTTCTCCAAGTTTACATATTTGCCCCAACAGAACCAACAGCCCCAGTTCTTCTTCTCAAAGAGGTTTCCCAAGCATCCATTCATCCCCTGAATCACTCCTTGCAGCAGAGGGAGAGGAGCTATAGCAAACAATACTGCAGGGCAGCAAGAAACAAGAAACAGAGCTCTACAGTTGTCCTGAGGTCTGTCTCAAACACATCCACAGTTGCTTCAACCAAGATTCAGTTCACATGCAAACTCCAGTTAGGTTTCCAGAGCCAAGGAAGGATCTCACTGTCTTATCTAGTGTCACCATCAATGAGGGCTCTCAGGCCAAAGCCTGCCTTACAAGAAAATTTAAGACTGTAGCGGAAAAAGGAAACTAATTCAATTTTTTCCCCATTAAACTGGTTCTAATGGGAATACAAAACACGATATCCATAGCCTGCTGCTAAATTCAGATGGTTGCTTAAGAGCATTTAAGGATCTGAAGAGAAATTACACTTTTCCTTTCTTTGCTTTTTCCAAAGTAAAAATACATTTGCTTGTTTGCTTCTTACAGCAAACCCGCCCACTTTCTCTAAGAGAATGCAAACTGCATTGAATTTCTAGCTGTAATTACAACTCTGCCTCTTGCCACTCAAAATCCTGTTTACCTCGGCTACATAAGAAGCTTGGTACATAGCTAAATCCTCGCAAATCATCAGAGGTGGATAAGGAAACAGTACCCATAAGACATGAGCAAATACAAAAATGATAGGTGTATGGTTTTAAAACAAAGGAAATGTGCTTGTAAGAGACAGAACTGCTTTTCTGGATGCTGTAATCATGTCAGAGAAACATTCAAAGCACCCAGACTATTACCTCTTGAAACACACAGTGCTGAAGAGCATCTTTGATTTAAATCTAACAATCAGTTCCTCTGAGTGCTGGGTCAAGGCAAGCAAAAAGCAAAAAAGCCTTTTGCAGCCAGGGAAGCAGCTCTGCTGGTAAATGACAGCCACAATGCATGTGCAGGAAATGCCTTTCATTCATGTTTTTACCACCTCACATCAGTTTTTATTTTCCAATTTGCCTGCATGTCATAATCCATAATAGATGACAGCAGCTCCATTACACATGGCATAGGGCAGCCCACTCCGTATGGAGAGCTTTAGAGCACACATGGGTTTGCCAGACGTGTGCTGTGCCTTGTTAACAGAGGGCTGAGGGAGGCTGGGGTCTTTTCATTTTATTTTCAAGGCTAAACGTGACCTGCCTACTTCCAGTGACAGAAGAAGTGGTTGATGTAACCACCTCTCATATCAAAGGGAGCGCTGTCATTGACTTCAGAGATGAGATCCTTTGGGCTCAAATAAGGGAGGCTGGAATGAAAGACAGGGAAGCTTGACAGAAGAATCTCCTCGTTACTCCTGGTACATCTTAAGTAAAGCATCCCCATGGCTTCCAGCAATTCACCCTGTTTAGCAGACAAGCCCAGCAGATAGAGCATCCTCTAATTACTGATGGGGGATGCTCACTGAAGGCTGTCAGTAAGGGGAAGAAGAAAACAAATTTATGTTTCTACATAATAAGCTGACAATAGGCAGAACTGTCTGTCAAGGGATTAACTCAGACTAAATATCAATTCGGTAACATCAGCTTCCCTTCCTCCCAAGATCCAAATTCCTTCAATATTTTTAAATTTTATCTATATATATATATATATCCCACTCTTCCATGTATATGTATTTATTTGGACCATTTTCCTATGTATGAGCATAGAGTACTGTGCAAATATTTCACCAGACTGATTTCTTTCAAACTTTTAAGAGCCACACAATGGATTCTTCCATGTTTGGAAGACAGACAAGCAAGGGCTGTTTTTTTTACAAATATGGAGCGATAACTTTTATAAATACATGTGTATACAGACTCTTACACAAAGAACACTGCTCACATCTCCTGTGCAGAAGGCTGAGACAATCCCGTTTAAATTTTTCTGAGTCTCTCCTGTAACCAACAGACAAAAGACCACGCAGCAGAAGAAATATTGAAAAACAACCCACTGGGACACCAGCATCTTGGCCTGCTACCAATGATCAGTGACATTCAATTTCTTTCTTGGAGCCTGCTCCAGCTCCCACTGAAGTCAGTGGGCATTTCACTATCAACTTCAGTGGGAGCTGGCCCAGGCTTCAGTCATTTTCCTCTTGGATTGGCAAGGGATGCAAACGTTAGAGACGCAGCACATAAAGCTCCTGATGGGAGGAAATAACACATCAGCACCCCTTTGGCTGATCAAGAAATGGGCACTGAATGTAAATCCTGCCAGTTGCTGCAAGGACAGCAACCATAATGCAACCAGAAAAGCAAGGTGTGGTTTGTGCTCAGGAGAAAGAAACCCTTTCCCCTTAAAAAAATACATTTCAGGGATGACAAATGCCTAAGAGCTCCCAGCATTTAAAACCCTAGCAACGTTTCCAGTTTGCTAATACTTAAAAACGTTGCCAAGAGATAGAAATACACTGCTCTTACAAATAAAAGCACTGAAGATGAAGGTGGCAGCACTTGGCAAGCTGATTTGTGCTCGCACCCTGAGCAGGGCAGCACTGGCATGTCAGACAGAGCACACAAGGATGCCATCTCCAGCTGTGTGTGCACCCAACAGACCCGTGCACACTGAACATCATCTCACTGTCGCCGGCTCTTATTTCAGCAGAGCCCACTCCTATTATCTGATGGAAACGTGCCCCTGACTGAGCTCAATCTGTGACCACCAGGGTGCCTGCTGCGATTTGCAAAGCACACGACAGAGCTCATAGCGTCAGCAGCGAGGTCTGAGCCACCCCACTTTCATCTGCAGTTAACTTTTATTGTCAGGGGCTTCCCTTGGGCTCTCCCTTTTTTATCATTCCAAATTGACTTTTCTTTTTTCTTTAAATAAAAGGGCAATTGTCTGCTGCCAGCGAGTGCTAACAATCCACAATGAGCAACAAAACACCCCGGGCTGTCAGTAGCAATAGTGGGTTTATTGCAAATACTTTTATCCTGGCTGAAACAAATTTACATTAAAATTGGGAATTTGGCATATGCATGCAAAAAGGGCATATTTAATCATAGTTAAAATCTTAACCTAGACCCTTTTCAGCATGGGTTCTATCACCAATTTATTTCTACAACTTTCCCTAGTGCTTAATCAAGAAGTCCATCATAGGATACTTTGGAGGAACTCAGCAGTTATTTAAGGAATTTGCCTCTGTAGTTTTTTTGATGCTATTCTAGTCCAGTAATGATTCCTGACTGACACCCCCCTACTCTAATGAACTCAGGGCAGGCAAAGCCAACCCTGCTCTCCCTTTGTGGAGCAGCTCTCCTCAGGGCAATCAGCCTCTGCTGATGGCAGAAGTGATGGCTTCAGGGATGCTGGAACTGCATGGGCAGCTGCCCAACTTGCCTGGGACATGGCCAGATGTTTCTGCCTCTGAGCCATCACTGCCATTAAGGAATTTGCTTATGTGTGCAAAGCAAGCCAAATGCAACCTCATTTAAAAAGCACTGGTAAAAGTTACAGTGATAAGGGTAGAAAGTTAAAACCTCCCATCAGAACTGATGACCATGACATGCTACAAGGATGTTCTTGTTTCATAAAACAGGCCCATGATAAAGAAACACCACCATTCTTATCTCATTTTGAAGAGTATTTAGTTGAAGAAAGCAGCACGACCTCTTGGTGATTTTTTTAATACAAGATTAGCAATACCTTCCACAAACTCTTCCCAATGACATCAACAGTTACTGAATGATGCCTGTGCTAAAAGTGCATCTGTTGATTATGTCAGCCCTTAAAAGATCATCTTGAAACCCCACAGGAATGACTAAATGCAAAACATGAGTAGGTTTGTATACGAAAGGAGTCATTGAGAGAGATGACAATGTAATTTACTCAAGTACCCCTCAAAGGTACAAATATATATACCTTCATTTATATATATATAAGTATATATATACACACACCTTGATCTTGCTCATCCAACAGAATGCATTCTTAAAAGGCTGTGAAAATTGAAGACAAAAAGCCTGAACACTGTTTTAGCAACATGTCTTTTATTGCCCAGTCCTTGGACCGCTGTTAATAATCAACAGCAGTGTGTGCAGATGAAAATGTCATTTATAGTCCTTTAAAGACAATGAGGCATCCATTTATTCCACCATATTATTAAAATAGATGATTTTTATAGGAATGTCAGATGGAACTATAGGGGGGAAAAATGTTAATTGCTGAAGCTACGCATCAAAAGAACAAAGGATGCAGAAATGCTGTTAGGCCTCTATCTTACAAATATAACAAGACACTGTCAAGCAAAGCTATCTGCTGATATACTGGAATATGACAATAGGGAGCAGATACCCACTTGTAAGGCCTATTACAGAGGCAAAACTATCAGTTACTGCTCTATCATTCCCCAATGGCTCTGAAGCACTTACCTCAAACACACAAATGATGTTTCAACCATAATCAGAGCTACCTTAACAAGCATACATTAAATTGAAAAAAAAATTTAAAGAGACCTGTATGAGGTTCATTTGTAGACCAGCCCTAATGGATAAATACCTAAAACTTACCAAAATACATATTCAGTAATGGACACAGTAGTCAGACATGTTAAGATCAATGTCATTTATATAACTGTAATGACAAAAGGACACAAGGCAGTCCTTCTAAAACCTGTTCAGAGGTAAGGTCCATGCTCTGGCATTCCAGCTTACCAGCCTGGGGTGGAGGGTTAAGGAGAAAAGACTGTTGGCTAAGTAAACTGACAAACCCCCTAGCAATAAACTACAAAATCTATTTACAAATGGGAAACAATGCTGCTATTCCTGCATGCACATGCACACTTCTGCACTTTTATACGTGATTTAGCCACCCAGAAAAGTGCCAACTCTCTCTGAACAAGCACAAATTGTCTCCTTTTTCCACCCTCCCCCAGCAAATCTTTGCGAGCCGGCCTTCAGCGAGGAGAGACCTAAGGACACCTTGCTTATGCTTCACAGAGGATCTAACACCATGGCAGGGATGGATGTGACAAGGCTGAGGCTCAAGAAACACAGTATCCGTGCAGAGAGAAGCCCTGAAAAAAGCCCAGCGAAACGGAGCTCCACGCTGGGCGTTTTAAACCGAAAACACCGAGGTGGCGGTGGGCTCGGGAACGGGGAAGGGGCTGGGGTTTTGTTCTCTGGCAATGCTCATTGTGTTTGACTGACCAGGCACCCGAAACACGGACAGACAGAACGCACGGTGGCAGGCACACGCGGAGCGGGGTGCCCTGGCAGCGGCACGGAGCTCTCCCACACCCCGCCGAACAAAGGCCTCAGACACCCCCACGGCAGCGCCCAGCCCGGGCGCTGCACGGCACCCGCACTTACATGGCCTCAGACGGCTCCCGGACCAGGCCACCTGTCTGTGCCTGCTGCAGGGACTGCGAGCCTCCCATCCTCAGCGCGCCCTGGGCTCGGGGCTAGGCGACAGCAAGGCCGGCTTCCTGCGGAATCCCCCCGGCGAGCAGCCCCGGCAGCTCCGGCTCTGTGGAGGCTGCGGTGCTGCAGTGCAGATGGGAACAGCTGCTCGCATCAGTGGCAGCACAGGCACGAACACTTCGGCAGCTTCTCCTCTCTGAAGGGTTGCCAGTTTTGGCCGTGGGTTGTTGGTCGGTTTTGGGGTTTGTTTTGGTTTTTTGGGTTTTTTTTTTTTCTGTCCAGATGAACGGTGTTTATAAAATAAAACAAAATCCCGGCCGCCGTGACGGGGTAATCATCTGCTAAACAGCTCCGGTGCAGGCGCCTGGAACGGTACTATTGGCTATGGAAGCCGGCTTAAAAAAATAAAAAAATAAAATAAAAAAAAAAAAAAGAAGACGAAGAAAAGCAGACCCTCCCTTTAAGCACACATTGTCAGCTACTGTGGCTCTCTAAGGACCTGCAGGCAGGACCATTACATTGTGTTGACTCAGCCGATTTGAAATGCAAATGCCCGTGTGCGCCGGGCGCCGCGCACACATCTCCCCCCAGCCCCGACCAGCCGTGCTCACCGGGACCCTGGCACGGAGCATTAACGAGCAGAACGGCTGCTTTCTGCTCCTTTCACACACCAGCTCATCCCTCTTGCGGGAAAAAAAATGGAATCTTCCGTGAGGAACGTAGGGAGAATATCATGAGCAGCCAAGGTAAACAAGCCAAAGTGGGAGCAGCTCCATCCGACACTAGGGCGCTTTAACCATTATGCTCCTGCCTGCACAGACCCCCTTGCTGGACAGGGATCACAGACCCCCTTGCTGGACAGGGATGCTTCATATAGGTGGGGAGGATTTTTAAGAGCACGGATTTCCAAGCCCTACAAATCAGCTCGTCCTTTTGCCATCTAGGTGGTACCAGGGCACTGGGAATTCTAAGATGCTGAAAAGGATGGGCACCATCGCTCTCCACATCCCTGTTGTTGGCAAATAACAGATGATGCACATACAAGATGTGTTTCACATCATTAAAGGAGAAAAAAAAATAAAAAATCAGTTGCACTGGTGCCTGTATCAGGGATGAAACTCTAGGGATACAAATGGCTTGAAGCTATGTAACAACTCTGGATACATCACAGGGTGGAGGGGTCAAAAGGATCAGATAAATTTAACAAAAATATTAAACGTGCTGACTTCCAAGCACCGACCACAGCACAGCTTTTATGCTCTAGTGGAGGCCTCATTAGGCTCAAGCTTTCAACAGTTTTGGAATTTTTTTTCTCTGCTTGAATAAATCCAGTTGGGTTTTCTTGCTTGACAGGAGAATGACTACTGAATACATGTATAACATTCTGATTCTCTGGGTGCACCCACAATAAATTGTTCTTGTTTAGCAAAGATTAAGAACTTTTCATTTCCAAAGGCTGCCTAAAATTTAATTCTGTTTTATGAACAGCATCAAGATAAATTACATTTTTCTTTTCCCTTCTTTTTTTTTTAACTATAGGGGAAAGCCTGTGAGCCAGCACTTTGTTCAGCCACAAGCTTCCGAGCAAGTTATAATTTTGGGGTTGTTTTGTTTCTGATAAAAGCCAAACCCTCATTTCTAGCATCTCATTGCTCAAGACTCATCCCAAGTCCACCAGAGAAGCAGCAGCAGTGCCTCTCTCAGGGACTGAGCTCCAGAACTTCTGGAGCAGGGCTGGGTGCCTGAGCCACAAGTGACCCCCAAAGTCTGCAGCATTGCCCAGCCCTGATCTTCCCTTGCCAAAGTGGTGGCAGCTCACTCCACTCTCTGTATTTGCCACTCACAAGTAAGGAACACACGGGAAGTGCACAAAATATATGAAAATGTCCTATATATTCTTTGGCAGCAGATTTGAAACAGTTAATAACTCCAGGATTCCCATCCAGTATGGGAAATCAATGGTGCTGGCCAACAGACTAAAATTCCATGTCTGGATCCAGAGTCCCTCACTCTAGTGTGTGGTAGCTCTGCCTAGTTTTGAATATCATAATAGCTCCCTGCTGGATTTCATTTGTTACAGAGAAAAGGAAGACTCAGAGAAAAGAAAAATCCCTAGAAAGGCAAACAGCAAATTAAGTAAAGCCCTACCAGGTACCTGGAGGCCAAGAGGGAGAACACAGGCACTGTTTGTCCTGGCAGTGAGGAAAACAGGGACACTGTCCTGGCAGCCAGGAAAGCAGGGATACTCCTAACAAGTGCAAAGAGTAACACTTAAAATGCCTGTGTCAACTCCTTCAAGTTTCACATGTACATTTATTAAATAAACAAAGCCCTAATAAAAGGAGGCAGGGATTGAATCCTATTCTGAGTCAGCATGATCCTTTCAGGAGCTGTACAGTGCAGGTTTGCTTTTTTTCCATTCTCCAACTTTTCTATGCAACAAACATTTGAACTGCACTAGAAATGCAAACCTGCAGGACAGGAGGAAGGGCTTCAGCCTTTGGAGCCCAGCTGTGGCCCTGCTCACTCTGCCCTTCTGTCTGGGTTACAGGGGGCTCAGGGTTATGGTGAGGGGTGTCACAGGCAAGGCACTGCCTCCTTCTCCCCTCCCTCTCATCCCAGCTCCTGTGCACAGCTCAGAGATTCACGAGAGGACAGCTCAGCACCTCTGAGCTTCTCCTGCTCATGAGGAGGACGGGATTTCTCTCTTCCCTGTGAGAAATAACCATGCAAGCAGCTCAGCTGCAGCAATGTGAACTCCTGCTGGCCCATGGTCTTTCACAAAAAAGTGTGCTGTAACTGAGCCTTGGACTGGAGAGAATTTGTTGCCTATGGGATGCAGTAACAAACACTAAACTGATGTTTCTGGCCAACCTGTGCAAGAAGCCTAAAATGCAGATTTACTTCTGATTTGGCCATAAAATCTGTTACACTACAAAGCTGCAGCCCATCCTGACTGGTAAGAAATACCTCAGATGAGAGGAGCTCCACCTCTCCTGCCTGGCCCCAGCTCACCCTTTAGGCCTGCCAAGAAGCATCAACTTAGCACTAAATTTAGTGTGGGCTTTTAAAAATACAAGAACTGTGTTGACACTCTGAGTACATTTGGTAAGAACTTCTCTGGAACCTTAAAAACACACAGATGTAGCTCAGAAAGAAAAAAATCCCACTGTAGCTTCAAAGGATTTAAAAATGCCCTAGGCACTTCAGCCTAGGGTTTAAAAGCCATGTAACAACTTATTGTGATCCCACTGCTGAAAATCCTATTTAAGTATTCAGTACCATCCTTTAAAATTAATCATTTTCTCTTTCTGCCTCTTTCACCCATTTAAGCAAGAGCCATATTTTGGCCTCTACTAAATTAATGTTTTATTGAAACTGGATGTCCACTGATTAGTTGTTTAAAACACTCTACAGATTCCTAAATATTTGGTCTGATTCCATTTCATGTTTATATATCAATTCAAACTTCGGTCACTTGCACCCAATTTGAAATTTTTGGCTTCCATCAAAAAACAATGCTGAGCAGGACATGATAAGGTTTGAGATACTGAAATTTATGTTCTGTTCCTTTGCTCCTGGCTTCAGTGTCCATCGTGCCAGGCATTTACACAAGTTATAAACATGACCACACATACACACACACACAGAGAGAACATCAAAGAGCCTGCTGAAAGAAAAGCCTTCCTCACACATCTATTCCCCAGGGAAGGAGGGGTGAATATTAAGCTGCACCTCCTAGCTGCAATGCATTATTGAGGTACTGTGCAGAAACAAGCACCACATAAAGAAAATGCAAAGACAGAGCAAAACCAAACATCCCAAGCAAAAAAGGGATTTCTCTGGTATATGAATGCTGCTGCCACAGCTCTAAGGAACAGTACTTCCTACAAAAAAAACAAAAAAAACCCCAAAACAAAACAAAAGATGGGGTAATGTTTTAAAAAACAGATTATTGTTTAAACATAATTGTCCCCCTCAATAGTTTTTATGTATATATATGTGTGTACATATATTTATCTAAATTATATATATATAATTATTTATTTATTTAAATTATACTGCCTTTGGACCCCAAAGCCTTGAATGCAGCTTTCACCCCAAAGCCTCTCTTATTTGTAAGCTGCCTGGAATCAAAGGGCTCATGGCAAGGGCTGTCCACGATATCAGACTGCCAAGGAACAGCAACACCCCTCCAAAAGCACTGAGAGGACCAAACTGCTTGCAAAATCTGACTCTGTATGGACAGAGTGGCAAAGCAAACCGTGCCTGGGGAGGCTGGCTGTGTTAGAGAGCACATTAGCACATTAAAGCACTGCCACCTTTTGAAGTGCAGTGGTGAGAACCCTTTTAGGACACCCAAGGCTGGGGACTGCCCTGGAAGCCCTGCAGGACACCAGCCCTCCCTGGGCTCTGCTGCTGTGACCCTGCCTGCCAAGCCCTTCCAGCAGTGCAGGGCCCCAGGAGCAGAGCTGCTCCTTGTGCTCCAGGAAGGCTGAGCAGGCTCTCTGCAGCCATGGGGGCACTCAGGCTTGGGCTTCATCTTCCCAAGGGTTATACAGCAGCCACCTGACAGGCTTTTAAAGAATTCAAGCATTCTTCACTACAGGCTACACAAAAATATGTAAATCTAGACATGTTGTGCATATTTCTGTGCTTCTTTGCTCACCATGCATTTTGTCAGTCCTGGGACACCTTTATTTCCTTTAGCTTTGCTTTTATTCTGCAAATCAGACTTTATTATTCCTGTAGCCAGATTTTTGCTCCTTAGTCTCATCTCCCTCTCTCAGAGAGCAAGAGAGGATGTATCTTATAATTTCCATTTCCCTAGAGGACAGTAATTTAAATTTCCTTCTCAAGGAGCTGAAGTTGCTGCTGGAACACCACAAGGCATTTACTCCCCTGCCTTTGGTTCTTCCCATTTTCCTGTTGACTTCAATCTCATGTCATGCCCTGAGATGTGCCACAAGGAATCTGTGCGAGACCACATTCATAATGTGCTTTTTTTTATTCCAGCCAGGTCCCTCCATGCTCAGCTCACCACCTGCACTGCTGTGGGACAGGGACAACATTTAACACTGCTGCTGTCATTACCTCCTTCAGAAAGTCACAGCTAAGCACAGAAACCTAACCAAACCCATTTTCAATCTTTGTCTCCAGAGGTGTGATTCAATTTTTTTTTTTTCTTCTTCAGGGAATAGAAGAAAATTAACTCTATTCCAGCCAAAACCAGGACAGCACAGTACTATATGTGAGCAGACCATAATTTAGAATTAAAAATCTTTATTATTTTGAAAGATGATAACCCAAACCACCTCCTGGAGGGCCAAGCTGTGACCTCTTGCTGCTATCAGGTAGCAAGAGCAGTGAAAAAAAGCAAATTTTTTTCTTTCTCTCCCATAACTTTATGAGGACCTTTGTGCTACAAATAAAAGAACAAATACAAAAGTTAGCTGAAACATGTGACAAATTTATCCCATTTTGGTATACTGGCAAAAACCAATGAAAGGTTAACACAAATGGGAACATCTGTGCTTTAGCAGTGCCTAATAAATAGACAGGTACTGCAGTTTATGGCCATGGTATAGTTATTATTATAGTCTATAATTAGCCATTTAAAGATGCATTTATTGCCATCCTTCTAAAATCCAGTTATCCTTAGCTTAATTCCATTCTAGTACTTATAAATCAGAAATTTCTACACAGAGTGACAGACCTTCAGATTGAAATCATGGGTTTATTGGTTTGGTGGTTTTTTTTGTTAGCTGTAGGTTTTGGATTAGTTTTTGCTCAGCATTTATCTTTTAATGGTCTAAGAGTGGGGCACTGATTCACAACTGGAGAGAGTAAATGAAATCTGAGCAGTAAAACAATTGCAGAGTGTTAAATCAGTGGGATATTTTTCAATACAGTTTTCAAGGAAAACAGATGCAATTTGTTCAATTGCCTGTGTACATCACCTGGCACAACTCAGCCTTATCCACGTCACCGTGGTACAAAATTATACAGCACCAAACACCACCAGGAGATCCTGGGTGTAAAGCTTAACAGACTTAACTTGTTCTTACAGATCAAATACTTTGATAGACACACTGTCTGCTCCACCACTTATCTAGATTAACATAGTGTGAGTGCTTTATTTGCATTGATACACTCCTCATGAAAACACACAATGTCCCAGAGTTTTAAGCCTGAGCCCACTGACATCTGCTAATTCCAAGGAAACAGGAGAGATCTGTGATGATGCAGCCAGGTTGGACACTGAAGCTGACAAGAAACAAACATTAGAGTGAGTTTCAAATAAAAATAAAAATAAAACCAAGACAAAACATAAATAATTGCACCCCCTCCCCACTGATCCCTGCTTGGTTGCTAAGGTCACTGCTTAATCTAAATTGCAAGTGAGATTAATGGCATTAAGAGTTATGAATAACCAAGATGCCTGCTTAGTTATTGAAATGTCCAGCACGGGAAAGGCAGAGGAAGGATAACAAAAGGGGCCCTGCACGGTGCTGCTGGGGGGCTCCAGGCTTTCAGGGGCCAGCAGTGAATCACCATCAGCGACGTGAGAACTGCACACCCCCGCAGGATTCCACGTTCCAAAGCCTCCCTCGGAACTGAGGAGCCACACCAAGCGGGAGAGGAGGCTCCCAGGAGCTGAGCACGGCCCTGGGTGTGGGTGCTGCCCTGAAGGAGCAGGGCTCTGCCCCACACAGACCCTCAGGGGAGGCAGAGTTTGGGGTCAGGGCAGGCAAACCCCTCACACCTCACTCTGCAGCCTCTGCTCTCCTGTTTGCTGCTTTGCTTTCCTCTCCTGCCGAGGCACAGACACTCCTGTTTCAGATTTTGCTAGTGCTCTAAGAGCCAGGCCTGAATTCCTCAGGTCACAAATAAAAACTTTAAACTCCTATTTACCAAATTTCTGGCCTGGGCTTCAGACTGGGACCACAAGCATCCCCACACCAAAGGAGGGATTTTGTTTTCCTGCTCAATGTGCCTCTGCAGACCGTGTCCACAAGCCAAATGCCCAAATTCTGTTGACATTTCCAAACAACAGAACTGCAAAAACACCATCACAGAACACAGGAGCTCATCCTGCTTCCATGCTTCTTTTTAAGTCTCTGAACATCCTGAGGTGTAAGATCCCTAGGGCAGCTGGAGCCAGGCTTGTCAGGAAAGGAGCTGCCTCATGCCAGGGCATGAGGGGGACTGACATTTTTAAGGGTTTTATGCACCTGCCCTCAGCTGACAAGATCAGTGCTGATAATGCTCTCTGGGAGCACCTTGTTGCAGGAGATCTCAGCAAGCAGAATCCAAAGGCCTGCTGGCCTCAGGGCCCGAGTAAAGAATTAGATGATGAAAATACAGGATGAAGAAAGCAGACAAGAACAGTATTGCCCCTGGTGCAATGCTCTGCTGTGGCTGCTAAGGATGGGTGGTCAAATGACTGCCTTAAAGAAGTCAGCTTGCAGCTTCAATTTCATTTCATGAGAGTTAACACAAAATTGGTCTGAAGTATGTTCAGTGTGTCTCAATGGCTTCTTTAAGCTTTTGCTTTCAGAAGATTTAGCATTAGAGCATCCCAAAAGCACAGGCCATATTTTAGCAAAACAGTGACTATTGAGAAATACAAAACACACCTGACAACAGTTTTAGCCCATTTATTACCTGATCTAGGACAAGAGCTGATCCCATACAAGTCCTTCACCCTCCTGGCAGTGTCAGGAGCTGTCACTGTGTGTGCCACAGTGCCAAGGAACAGCATCCCAAGCCAGGAGTGTAATTTCTGAATATGTACTGCCATGGTTTTTGTAGGATGCAGGATGATCAATGCTGTTCTAAGACTCCTTGTGGATGGATTAATTAGCGGAACGACATTTTCATTTTCATGCTGCTGAACCTGTTCTAGCAGCAAGGAAATTACCATAAATTGCCTGAGGGAACCTGTAAAATACACAGGAATAACAGGCAAACAGAGGGCTACCATCACCCTTTTGTCCATGCCCTCAGACTGAGAGCATCTTTACAAGACACACAAATAATTGCTCTCTTTGAGCAAACCTGCAGGCAGAACACCCCAGAGAGCACAAATTCCCAACCAGCAAGTGGTTAGAAAACAGGTTTTCTAACCTGACATTTCCCACTTGTGTCAAGCACCCACTAATGCTTTGCCTTTTAAAAATGGAGCTGCTGCAGCTATTTGTTGACTGTCCCCCCACATCACGGGTTCACCCACATAACCCCCACCATGCCAGTCCCACACCCAGCTACAAGAAAATACACAACATTTTGGGCTTGAAACACAACAGACAACCCAGAGTTTGATGCTATTAATAATAAATTGAAGATGTCAACACAAAAAATCCTCCTGCTTGAGGCTGAGCAGTACTAAACACACACTCAGGAGACAATCTCCTTAAACACCTGGAATTCTGGAAAGGGATGAAGAGCAGCACTGTGGCTCATTCCTGTCCATTTTTACAGGCCAGTTATGTGGAAGGGATCTATTTTTTATACAGTTTTTCAGGTAAATGCTTTTCATGGTGTCAGCCACAAAGCCTCAACAAAAATCCTTAGGTTTGGTTTATAAGAATTTAACAACTTCATTTCAATGCCTTCTATCTGTTGCTATCCTGAAAAAAGCATCACTTCACTCGTGCACCAGACAGTCCAGACAAGCACCTACTATCCAGTTCACATGAGAAACATAAAACCCACAAAATTACACCTTCCTTCTGCCCCAGAAAACCCCAAACCCAAAGCCCTGCAAACTCCCACATTTTGGAAGTAAAGAGGCATTTGTATCCCACACTTGCACTTCTCATCTCTTCCTCGCTCACTGCACTTGTCAACGTAAATGTTGTAACACATTCCTTTCAAAAGGGTTAAATTCACTCAAGAGGAAAAACCCTGAGTTTCTGAATCCCATTTAAATCTCTTCTTGGTTTTAAATACATCATTAAAAGCAACTCGGTCTAGAATTATCAGTATTGGTCCAAAATGAAGGCAATACATTGATTTTTTTATTTCCTCAGTTTCATACCAAGCCTCTCTGAAGGTGGGCAAAAGGAGAAAACTTGTTTTCAACACACAATCAAGCAAATAAAACCCAGAAGTCATAAAGCTTATCCTGTTTTTCTGCCTGACACCAATTCTTCAGCTTTGCTTCCTCCCAGGGAAGCATTATGAAACATTTTGGAAACCAACAGCACAGAAAGTAGAGCTTTGTGTGTAAACACTGTTGTGACTTTCTGCTTTCAGAGAGATTTGTTGCTGTGCTTCCAATTGGTTCCAGGCTCATTTCAGGAAAATTAGGTAAGACAGAAATGTGTATTTGATTTCAGAGATCGACAGACATTCCCTGTCCATCCAAAGTCTCTCAAATGTTCAGGCTCCAGTCTGCTGTAGCTTTTGGAAGAAAACTGACCTGGTATCTGACAACAGGGAGGGCCCAGCTCTGCATTCCCATCAGCCACACAGAACATCACAGGTGCAATTTTCAAAGCAAGCACTGAGGCCACAGCAGAGGACAAGCTCAAAACCAGCTCTTGGTTTTTGTTCTCCAGAACAAACCACGTCCATCTCTGTTCCCCACAGCACAAAGGGATGGAGCAGCTCCCCAGAGACTTTCCAGCTCTTCCATGGGGCTTCCATAAACAATCAGCTACTCTCTAGCAGTATTTCAGCACTTCTCTCAAATTATGAAGTGTCTCTGACACGGTTCATAATGTGACCATCATAATCACAGAGGAGACGGAAATGCTTCAAGGATCCATTTTACAGAAAATCACAGAGTGGCCCAGCAGCTGCACCAGTTCAGCACCTTACCAGACACTTCCCATCAATGTGACAAAGTGAAACAGAACCCAATTTGCAGGCTATTATTTTCCATGGCTGATTTGACTCGATACACAGGAACCACATAAAAATACAAGGTAGTCTGAGAAGTATTCACATAAGGGGCTGATTACAACAGCAAACAGCTATTTGGACAGTAATAATTTTGCTTTTCAAGAGGGTGCAAGAATGATCTTTTGTCCCACAGACAACTCTAATTCTCACCTCTGTGTGCATCTTAACTTCCATGAAGGTACAAACACACCAGTTCAGCTTTGGAGAAAGAAGCTGTGGGTGACAGGATCACTATTCTCAAGGCATAATGATGTGGGAAGTAAAAAGATTTCTAGAAAGCTGTAAAAGCAGGCTCCAAACACATAATGAGGGTGCTGGGAGTGCACATTTGGGCTGCTGACATCCTAGGCTGGATTTGGATTCTGCATTAAGTTGTTCTACTAATACAACATGTTGCCCAAAGAGGCAGTGGACTTCCCACCTCTGGAAGTGTCCAAGGCCAAGAGTTTCTTATGCACACACAGACATTTACATTATTAAACATACTACATCAATATCAAAACAAAACAGAAACTTCAGAGGCACAAGCCAATCTAAATATGTAAGCACAGCAGCTCTGCTTGCCTGCAGAGTTCTAAAGTTACTTCTCCTGTCATTGAAGCTGAATTCTAGTGAAAAGGAAAAGAAAATCCCTGTGTTTTAGTGGTTCAATTTGGATTTGTAAACAACAGTCATTTGTGACTGCACTACAGCAGTGAAATTGTGAAATCCAGGTAAAGCTCAAACAATTTTGGATGATTCTCTGGAAGGAGCCAACATCTTGGGGTGAGCATTTTCCAACTTAAAATCTCATATGCCCATTTTTCTCCATTTTTTGAGGATAACCAATGTATCTACCCTTCAATACAGAAAATCCTCTCCCAATGACAGAAAGTGCCTACTGGTGCAAAACACTTCTGTTCTCAGTGACACACAGGTTTGTGCACTGCACTGTCACGGAGGAAAACTACAAAGGCCTGGCCTAACTGTGCCTCAGCAGCACCTACACTAAAGGTGAAGACACCATTTTTCTGATCAAAACAATCAGGAGTTTAGAAGAAATAATTAATCAACATTTCCTAGATATTACAGTCGATAGTTTTTTCAGCAGCATTTGCTAATAGCTCTTTGTGCACTGTTCACAGCAGAACACGTCTATTGTGTACATTTTAATTCATAATTCAGAGTACCCTCCTGCTGACAGCAGCATCTTTTGACATTTCTGAACAGAGCTGTAGTGGCATAACTGGATTTCCTGTGGTGCCTCCTGTCTTGCATCCCACTTGTCACAAGCTGCCAGTGGGTATGTGTGGGGTGGAGAATGCTGCTCTCCAGGGAGTGCCCATCTCATCTTCTCAGCTGTGCTGTGACCTTTTCCATTAATAGATGTCACAATAAGGGCAGGCCTTGATTGCTGAGCCCCAAGAGCAGACTGGTTAATCACCTCAGACAGGAATATCCAAGCACATGTCTCATCTATATTTGAGATGGGATGGTTGGGACATGATCTTTATGGTTCCTTCCAACCCCAATCGTTCTATGGGTCTGACTCAATTTAGGGGTTCTCAAAGCAAAAAATGTGCTGGAGCACCTATCAAACACTACAGCAACAGTCAGTTGAGATCTGAGGCAGTGAAACATTTAACTTTGAAAAAAAGGTAATATTTATTCAGCAAGAGTGAAACCAGATGAAAAACTTCTTCCTTCACTACTGACAGTGACAATGCAAATCAGGTGTGGGGTGGGGAAGTTGCTGGCAACATCTGAAGGGGAATGAGCACAACAGTCCTCTTAAATAGGACCTGATCTTGCACAGTTTCACACCCAGAAACAAAAAAGCCCAACAAAATTTAATTCAATAAAGGAAAATATTGGGGAAAAATCTAAAAAAAAAAATAATAGTTTAAAAACAGAAGGAAAGATCAGCATAGTAATAACCAGTGTAACCTAAGCTCCCTCTTCTGGTATTTTGGAGTACATACACTGGATTAGCCAGGTCTTGATGAGTCTAATTTTAGATTCAAAATCCAGCAGCAAAGTGTTCATATAACACAGACAAAACACCTGTCAAACTTACTCAGCCTCTTTCACACTAGAAACATTTCTTAAGCAAAAGATGTAAAGACATGGCAAAGTCTTGTAACAATTGAAATCACACAATACCTTTTTTTTTCCCTTGTGAAACCTTTGGTTTCTTCAGCAGGCAGCTCTACACCATCACCAGGGGCCACAGCCAAAGGTACATCCTCAGAAACGTGGTTATCAACTCCCTCACAGCTATCAGGCTTGGAAGTGCTGCAAAACAGGTATTAAACAGAAGCTGACAAATTTCAGTAATGCCCATGAAGCTTTAATAGTCTCTTTATAGGATGAACTTTGGCTGGATCTGCAAGGAGCTGTAAGGAGCACATCATCCCCTCCCAAATTCCCTCTCTCTCCCAATTCCCAAAAATTACTTCTTCCTCCAAACATTATTTCACTTTATTTCTCAGCTGACCACAGCATCAGCCTCTATAGACCATAATTAGGTGCTAGAGAATTTAACTGTATATGAAATCAGTATAATAAATAAATAAATCCCTAATGACTGCTTTGCTGTTCTCACACAGCCTTTTCTCCTCACTGTACAATATAAATATTCGATGAAGCAATTTGTGTTTTAGCAAAAACCCCTAAAATCTGGGACTAAAACATTCTCTTACTTTAAAAGCTCTCCCTAGGCTGCAAAGGTAAACACAGTAATCCCAGAACTCATCACATGGATGTGAGGTCCCTCTGCTCAGCAAAGCCCCAGGCTCAGGAGCAGGGCAGCAGCCACACAACTCCCCCTGCTTTCAGCCACACTCATTAGCAGGAAAGGAACTAATAACCAATGACTTCATGTCTCAAAAGCAGGAGCAGTTCAAGGTCTTGTCATGCCACACTGTCCCTTCCAGGACAGAGGGACACAAATATCCTGGGGTAGCAGCCACACACAACAGCCTCCCCTCCTGCTGGTGCTGCTTGCTGCCAGAGAAACAGACACAAATGCTGATGGAAATGTTGATGGAAACAGGACGTGGCTTCTTACAGGTTTCCTGAATTAAATATAAACAGCTATCTTAGTCATTCCTTTCAAACTTTTCTCTCCTCTTCCCCCAGTAATTACACTGGAATTGTAGGCAGCAGATGGAATTGTGTTACTGATGAAGAGTTAGTGAGGTCCAGGGACAGGCTGTTCCCTTCTTTGGTGCACAAACAGAGGACAAGCCTAAACCACATCCCTGACTTTAGTCACAACACACAGGAGCACGAGAACAGCCACCTCCCAAAGTGCTTGTGCACTCAGGCACTAAGATCACCAAAGCTCTTTGTGAGTGTAGTTTACCTTGATTAGCTTATATCCACAAAGCTGCTTTGTGCCATGTGGGACAACTACCCAGCTATCTCTTCTAAGAAATTATCCCTGCTTTCCTCACTCCTTCCTTCCTTTCCTTCCTTCTGTTTGTCCAAACTGGCCTGATGCTGACACAGACACCCGAAATTTTCAGCCCCATCAAGTGAATACAAATAAATAAATAATGATTAAGAAGCAGACTGTTTCCTTTTTCATGCAAAGGCCTTTGTCCTTGGCTAAAAATGTCTCTGTACTAATATAGTAACAGCATCCTCTCTATACCAAGGCTGTGACTATATAGGGGCACAGGGAGAGCAGTGAAAGTAAGATTTTTAAAGGAGAAAAAAAGTGAACTGCTAAAAATAAGTGAATGCTGAACATCTGTTGGAGAGCAAACAAAGAGCTGCAAAACCCAAACAATTCACAAGAGGGCTCAGCCAAACAAGAGCACCAAAGGCACACAAATTATGGCCCTGGTGTTATGGACACACAAAGCTGCCCCAGTCTTACACTAGCACCTGTTTCACCCACACTCTTCCCTCAGGTCCTAATGATCATCTGCAGCTCTTCAGCTTCCCCCTCCAAGCCTTTCCACATCGAATCAAACCCTTTTCAGAGATATTCTGACTAATGAGTGTCATTCCCAACACTAAAGCAAAGCTTGCCATCAACACATCAGGATTTCTGGAAAAGCTGTGCTCCCCATCCTTCCCAAAGCCCTGTGTCCACCCCTCCTCCTGCTCTGACGGACTGCACAAATCGAGGCAGGGGAGCACAGAACAGAAACCCTGCCAAAACACAGACTTTCTGTCCACTCTGAGCTCTCCAGCCTAACCCTGCATCAACTGGGGTCCATCTGTCAACTCATGGGACTTTTACCACCTCAGACATGAAGTGGCTACATTAAAATCTCTCCACAGCTCTTATTAAAACAAGATTTTCCATCAAACTTTTTTCTCAACTGGTAATATTTTAATGGTTGCAAGAAGAATATTACCAAGAGGCCCAATACTTCTCAGTGCACAATAAACTATACATTGACCAGTATTTATCCTGTGGAGATGAGCTGATTAGAAAACAAGCATTTTCAAGCACTATCTCTTATAAGTAAAACCTCAAAAATAATTTTCTGACTTGTGTGCACAGATAGTGCATACTCTCTGTTTGTGCTGCCAACATTGAGAAGTACAGCCCTAAACACATGCAGCAAGTGCCTTCTAAGCTGTCATCTTTTTCCTGAGCATTTGCAGGTTTGGGGTTTTTTGCCCACAAGCCAGGAAGGAAGTTGCAGGGAACAGACAGACACTGCTCAGAAGTGTTTCACACCTCTAACCCGGAGCCCAGCTAAGCTGTGGTCTTGGACAGACAGGGCTCTTATTTGCCTTCTCCACCTTTCCAAGCCAAACATTCCTCCTCCAACACAGAAGTCCTGTTGCAGAGCTCTGCACCTGCAGAGTAAAGAGAAAGCTGTGCCTGGCCAAAACTTCTCCTAGAGCAACATGTACTGGCAAATCAGAGTGAACTTGGCCTTTCATTGCTGAACAAAAATGCTTGGCAGAACCACCAGTGAACTTTCTACCTAATTCTTTTCAGGGCACTTCTCTGTAGATAAATAAAATCTTACTGAGCAGATGCTAGCATGTTGTCCACGATCAATATGGCAGCAGCAGGAGAGAGGCAGTCAGTCACCCTCAAGAAGCCAAACAAAGATAGAGTTTCCTGACTGGACAGATGGAGGGACAACCTGATCTCTTACTCTGCCCTGCCATCTGGAAGCCATTTAGCACAAACTGACCCCCATCGTGCATGCACCATTATTTTTCCCTGTCAAAGTGCACACCATCTGCATTATGTGACACCCCTGATAGGGAAATGCACAGAAACAAAAGCAAATTTAGTAAATAACTAAATATTTTGGGGGAAAACACTTTATGATTGTGCCTTACTGCAGACAGACTGGAATAACACCATGGCATTCAGAGCCCCTGTAACATTTCCATTTTGCAGAGGTACCCAGTAGGCAGCACAGAGACATCACACTGTGCATTAGGGAATTGTATCCACTCACACTGAAATGTACTGGTGCAGTGCTTCAACATAAAATGCCAAAAAAGCAGAGACTTTAATAAGATTATTTTACTTGTATCAGCAATAATCTGCTCCGTGACACAGGTGAATCGCTGATGACAGATAAGACAATGACATGAATTAAAAAAAAAAACATTACTGAGGCTCCTCCTGTGGGTGAGAGAAGCCCAGTCCTGCTATGTGAGCATAATCCCAGTGTTTTAACACTTTCATATGCTACCAACTTTATATTGTTGGCAAAGCCCAGGGAAGTCAGCAGAGCTGCTGCTGCAGGAGGAGCTGCACCGGGACTGAACACACAGGAGTTAAATGCAGGCACTGATTTAACCCCTCTCTGCCAACCAGCTGCCACCTGGGGGTGGGCACAGTGACAGCCTTTGGGTTGGGGACAGCAGGAAACCCCTCCTGCAAGGCTCACAGAGAAACCAGCAAGTGGCAACAACCTGGACAGGAAAGACAGGTGAAGGAGAATGGGCAGGCTCTTATATCCAAAGCTGCACACGGATGCAAAATGAAGGAGCAAGGGAAACCAACAACACTGACAAGAGTTGACTTGTGCAGAACTTTACAAAACAAACAAAAGAGTTAAAGGCAACAAACACAGAAGAAGCACTTACAGCCAGCTTCACTCCAGTAGGCCACAGTGCATTTCTCTGTCAGTTTCCTCTGTTTCAGGAATTGGAAAATTACCTACACCCAACGTGAAATACCCCTGGTTTGCTACTTTTTAGTGCTGAACCCTTGCAAAAATCCTTGCAGCTCCCTCAAGGCCAGGATTTGGAAACCACCAGATCCTGTGGTTGCTGCACAGTCCCTGTGCCCTCACCCCTACTGGGCTCAGCCACCCTGGATGGGGCAACCACAGCCCAGCCTGTGCCACTGGGGTGGAGCAAGGAACCCCGAGACACCCTTCAGACATCAACAATAAAACATTTAAAAGGCACAAGTTATGGAGGAGATCAAAAAGGAGAGGTATAATATAATTAACTCGAAATTCCAGATTGATGTGAGAATGCAAGAGTGAATTCATGAGGTTTACAAGCAACAGTGAATTAAAGCACTCTGAGACTGCTCTCCCTAAATGTTTAATTATAGACAGCTTGTGTGCCTTTTTCCCTGCAAACAGCAAATTATCACCCCCAGGGCACACAATCTTCTGTTCCACACTGTAGTCCAAAGACCATATACAAATCTTTCTGGCACTTTTGGTGCCTTTTCCATGCTTCCACATTCAGAAAGTAGTTCACAGCTCCACCTCAATTAATGCTCACTCTTTTCTAACTGCCTCACTACTACAGCCAACAATCCATTAGCAAGAAAAGCAGAATACACAAAAAAAAACATCAGTAACCCAATTACATTTGTTAAAAACAAAAGAAACACAACTTTTTGAGTAAAAACTTACAAGAACTGAAAGAAATCCGCATCATTAGCTTCCCACTGAAAGCTCCTCTAGATCATCTTACAGTGACTGTAGGAAAATGTTTGTTTCTCACAGTCTCTCCCAGCCAGCGTTGGTGACTAACCAGCTTGGGGACTGGTGGCAGAGCAGGATGGGCCAAACAGCAAAGTCACCCAGCTTTTAAGGTGGATTGAGCAAAACACAAGGTCCCTCCAGCCTCTGATGGTGCATTATTGTGACTTCAGCTAACAAATGTAATGCTAGCTTAAATATACTGTGTGTGTTTACACTTCACTGAACTCCTGGTGATTGAAGGGTACACACACCCTACAAGGCTTCCTCTATTGTTCAGATAAATTTATATGCCCCAAGATCCTGACAACCCCACCACCAACAGCACAAAGAAAGCAAGTTTCCCTTCTCAGTGCAAGCGAAGGCAGACAAAAAGGCCAGAGTCCAACAGAGATACCTGAATGCTTTATAATCAACATTATACTGCTTAAAAACTTCCCAAAGAAAATGCTCCAAGGATTATTTACCTTGCACTAATAATAATTTAAAAAAAGTATAAGCACCTAAAAAAATACAGGGCATATATCCACCTTCACATGTCACAACCCTCCTGTGTGTTGAAGTGATAGAATCTCAGGGAAGGGTAAACAGAATTTTCTTTTGAAGGCTTTGACAAGGGGGGATTTAAACTCTGGTACAGATCCCTGCTGAAAGACAGAGGCAGACCCAGCAAACCCATCAGCAATGGCTCCAGCAGACAATTATCCATGCAAGGAGGGCAGCAGCAGCTCCTCAGGCAGTGCTGAGCTCCTGGTGCCCCACTCCCCATCAGCAGGGAGCAGAGCAGCCCCTGCCCTGGCCCAGGCACAGTACCTGGCTGCAGTCAGCTCAGCAGCTCCCACGGGGACAGCATTGCCAGAGGCTGCACACACAGCTGAGGGATGCTCACGGGGATCCAGGGGAGAAGCCAACTGATTATCATCACCTGGCCCAGGAGGGCTGCAGAGAGAAAAGACAGAGAGAAAGGCAGCCTTTAATGTCTGAGTTACTGCAGAATTACTGTTGTTGGTCCTTCTGAATCCCTGGACTTGAGCATGAATGAGCTAACTTGTGTGTTGGGGAACACAGAGGAAGCTGGCATTTTTAATCTAAAGTTGCTTTTGTTCCCACAGAACTGAAGTCTCTGGGTTTTTGTCTGACTTACAACTGCAGAAGCAGTGAGACAGTACAACCCCACAGCAAATGAACCCCATTGTGCTCCTGATTATGAAAAGCAAATGAGAAATGGAGCTGCAGCTTGAACAAGAGAAATTACAAGATTCCCTCACTCAGAAACCACTTAAAATACAAAGAGCTTGATGCTGGTTTCCACCTGAGCTGGGGAGTTCCATCAGTGGGGGCAGAGAGTCAAAGGTGTCCAGGTGCTGTGGAGAGCATCCAGCCTTGTCCCATTCCTGGGAAAAGCCACTGGGTGCCAGCAGCTCGTGACTGAACAAACCCATTTGGAAACACACAATAAGGAAAGGAGCTATGCTGAAAAAGAGACTTTGTTTATTTTTACAAGACACCAAACCATGGGAACCCCCTGCAAACAATGTTTTTGCTGCTACTTCAACCTGACTTTGCCACATGACCACCCAGAGATCAGGGCTCTGGAAGCATCATTTTTCCCTGAAATTCACCAAAATTCTCAAGTTATTTGTAAACTATTAAGTGTGACCTTAAACTGCTGATGGAATTTCACACTGCCCTGGATCCCCTCTGTCCATGCTGTTTCCTGTACTACCTAGTGAATAAAACACTGAACACACAGGGATGGTACCCCACACACAGATGGATGTGAGGTGTATAAACTCAAAACTGTCACTCAGCATTTGCAATTCCAGCTTATAAATAAAAAGCTCTAAATCAGAGAACTCAGCTTTAACTCTAAGTGATTATTGTCTTACCTAACTTCAAATCCAGAGATCCTGGATGATTCTCTACTGTAATTTAATTTTGAATCAAAAAACATAACAAACAGTTAAAGTTTATTATTACAATGTCAGTGTTATTCTGGTAATGACTGAAGGCTGCTGGTCAGTGTTTTTCTGGTAATGACAGAAGGCTGCCATCTGAACGTACTCACACTCCCATATTTTATCTGAAGGATTCTGTACCATGTTCATGTGGGGAAAAACAATTACAGCTCTGAGCAATTGACTGCCCACAGGTTCTCTGGTTGAACCACACCTGAGGGCTCTGCCTGTTGTAGGGACCTTTGAGCCAAGGTGTTTACAGGTTCTAAAGTCCTCTGGCTTATTACCATAAAGGGACAGGTTTTCATCCATTACTGAGTTGCAACTGGGGCATCCTCTCTGGTTTGCCTTGAAATGAGTGTGTAGAAAGTAGATTTTTGACAACAGCACTTTACAATTTCTTTTTATGTACATAATGAGTGAAGTGAGGAGATGGGCAGGTTTTCTTCTTGGTGTGACAGAGCACTAAGGCTATTCCTGTAAACACCTAGAAAGCACAGCACAAACCCAAACTGCAGCTGAAAGTGCTGTGCCCCAGCCTGGTGAGAAGTGTTTGCTCCTCACCACTCACGTTTCCTGCACAACTCCCAACTCCTGGACAGGGATTTTCATAGTTTATGGACAAAGTAACCTGAAACTCAGGCCTGGGGAGGTGATGGAGAAGCTGCTCCTTGCCAAGCCACCCTGCTCTGTGCTGCACAAACAATGAAGCCATCCATGAGCTGCTCAAACGAGTTCCACAAGTGACATTCCTGGGAATCTCAACTGCCTTTGGCTCTCCAGGAGCTGCCACCAGGTCCCTGCTGCCAGCCCTCTGCAGCCACCAGCCTCTGAGGGCAGCTTGTTGCAAGAACTGAGCTCCATAAAAAGGCCATGAGCTTTTTCCATTCTGCTGCCTCAGTTCTGGGTCGAGCCGGGAAGAGGATCGACATAAAACTGCTTCCAAATTCTGCTTATGACAGGCATGACTGAAATAGTTTGCAAAGGAAAATACCTCACAGTTTAACAAGCAGTTGCTTACCAACAGCTGCAGCGAGCACACTGAATTCTGCCCCAAGACCACGGGGTTCAGTCTGTTATTAGTGTGTCACAAGAGAAAGACACTGCCCATCAAGTGTCCTCAGGCTCTTGAGTTTCACAATTTCACTTTTAAGGCCTCTACTTAGCCTTGAAAAGAGATTTTCCAAGTCACTGTTGGAAGGCAGGTATGCAAATAACAAGTTTCAGGCAAAGCTGGACCCGCAGTATTCATTACATATCAGTGAATGAATGAGAAATAACTTCATAAACCTGTTTAATTTCTTCTTAAACACAGCAGGTCTGACTCTATGTGAGAAGCCTTCGAGGCAAGGCAGAAATTTAAGATACACACAGGGACACAACTTGGCACACGTGGACACAGAGACAGTGAGTGCTGGGTGCTCTGCTGGGTCTGTTTGCTGCTCTCCTCCTGACATCCCTGAGATGCAAGCCTTAAACCCCCCATTTCACAGCAAAGTCATAAAACACTCTGATACTGGTGCTGGAGACAGAAGGCAGCTCCAGGTCTTGGCATTTACTCCCTGTCCATGTTTTTCCAATCAGGAGAGCTGGATGAGGCTCCCTTTGAACACGCAACAAGAGCTCCAAGTTTACTCCAAGGGAAACCAATAAGCATTTCATACTCTGCCATCTCCCAGCCCCAAACATTTGGCTGCTTTTAATGAGATAAGAGCAAGATTTGTGGATCCTGCTCTTACTCCAGAAATCTCTGGAAAATGGCACCAACAACCACAAGGCAGGACTGAGCTCTCAGTGCTCTGATCACCACTCACTGTTTTGTTTTCATCAGGACACAAGATGTTCTCACTGGGTACAGCAAGGCTGACAAACAAAATTCTTCATATTTCATACTTGGCTTTCTAATACTTTGGAGCAAAGAGTCAAATTTTTAAGCCTCAGTTTACCCATACATAAGAAAAAATATTAATCAATCCCAGAAAAATATTGAGAGAATTTGCTATTTCTGTTAAGCTCTTATACTGCAATTCTTTGGACAGGAAAAAGATCTAGCAGCACCTACATCAGTTACAAAATCATTCATTCAAACACATTGTACCTCCTTAATTTTGATCCATCTTATTAATTCCTTCATAATAATAATCTTCTCACAGTTCAGTTTGCAACTTAACTCTTACATTAACCATATTCACTGAAATAAACCCAGTGTCTAGAAAATCCAACAATAACCTGTTACAGTGACTCTGTGTCCCTTTGGTATTTCTGTTCTTTAAAAGTATTTCCATGATTACTGGTACTCCTGTCAACGATTCAGCAGAGAAGGAGGTAAGAAGTTATTTCTCATGTAAGAAATCAACATTACAGATATCACTAACTAAAACTAAACTTGTTTAGGGAACACCTCAGACCTGCTGCATAAGATACAAACAAAGCATTAAAAACAAACAAACCCCTCTTTTGTTTTCCCTCCTGCACTACTACTTATGAACTTATTTAAAACCCATTTAAATGTCAACAGTATTTCAGGAAAAATATGAGATTCTAAGATTAAAATGGAAATTGTGGCTTTATTTCCCAAGAAATTAAGGGAACATCCATCCTCACAGGACAAGTCCATGCACCAGCAGCAGCTTAAAAGCTCAGACACAGCAATGACTGGGGGTCACTTTTGCTAGTCACTGTGCTTGGATTTAGCCAAGGTTTTACTTTTTCCACCTAAAAACGCACTCACAATCAAAAGTTCAAGTTTTGGGCAATACACTGCCTTTTGTAAACCCAACAAAAGACCTACTTATGCATTTAAATATGAGATTTTGGAAAAATCTCTCAAATTCCATACTCTGAAGAAGAAATGCCTTAAGAGACTCAGACCAGCACTTTGTACTTAGGCTCAGCCTGGGCCAGGCTGAGCCCTGCTAAGCAGGAGCTGTGCAAACACAGTAATGAAGGTATCCAAGAAATGAACTGGCATGTGATAATTAAAAGCAAATAAAAACCCTGTCACACAGGGGGAACACGAGTTTGATGCCCAGTGCATGGCAGCAGAACTACACTTGTGGAAAAAAGGCACTGTCACCAAGAGACCAGAACTGGCTCCTGGGGGAATTATTCCACATTTCCATGCTGTTCCCCTGAGCAGGACTCGAGGAATCAGCAGAACAGGTCTGGGTGCTGGGTGCCTGGAGCACGCAGGGAGGGTGGGGCAGCCCCTGAGTCACAGCTGTCCCCAAGGGAGGGACATGCCACCACCCTGGCTGGGCCAGCTGCGGGCACACGGCTGCGGTCCCAGCAACGGGAGAGTCCCTGCCCTTCCAGCACAACCCCAACAGCACCAGGAAGGCAAACAGGAGCTGGTTCTGGAGACATGAAATGACTTTTCCAAGGCTCGCTGAAGGCAACCTCCACCTGTGGAAAGCAGCCCAGCTGTGCAGCAGCTGGCAGCGCCCGCAGGTAACTCCAGTGTTCTGCTGGAGCTGTCAGGGAGCCTGCACCGGCATTCCCAAAAAGTGCATTTTTCTGGCACTCCTTGTGGAAACCCTGACAAGATAGAGGAGTTATCTTGGCAGGGGATGGGGTTTAGTCACACATTACCTGAGGGTCTGCACTTCCTCTCTCACCCAGCCCTCCTTGCTTAAAAAAAAAACCCTAATTTCTGTGACATGTGCGCCCAGATTGATCACTGATTTGATTAGTTGCAGCAACAAAATAGAATTTTTTTTCAGCGTTCTACATTACTGTGGTCGCATTAAAGCTCAGGGTGAGTTACTACATTAAACAAACACAACTATATTAGATCCCAATACTTAAAGGCACTGAAACATGTGCTACAGCACTACTTCCTTCACAAACTAAGAGAGGGACAGCAGAAAGCCACATAAAAGTGTCAGAAGCATAAATCACGCCTGCACAGGATGAATAAGCATATTTGCTGTGATAACTGTCAACCATTAAAAAAAGCCCATCGCGTCACCACGAGCAGCTTTTAGAGCTCGGAAGGGCTCGGGAAGGGCTCTGGGTCACATCCTGATGTCACTGGAGCAGGATCGCAAAGTTCCCAAATCCCCAAAGTTCCCAGGCAGCAAACCTGAAGCAGAAGTTCCTCAGTGCAAACAACACACACAGTCTCCTCCTCACTCCAGCAGAAACCCCAAACCCAGCCAGAAACCAGGGCAGGAGCCACAAAACCACTGAGGTTTATTTTTTTTTTGGGGGGGAGGGGGAAGGAGAGTTAATCCTGACCCAGAGCTGGAGGCAGCGCAGTGGGAGCGGGAGAAACAGCGTTCAAAAAAACTCAAAAAAACTCAAAAAAAAAAAAAAAAGAAAAAAAAGGGGGGGAAGTAACTTTAACTTTCCCACTCACAAGTGTCTACTTACCAACGCCAGGAAACAAGCAGCAGCGCTCCTGCCCGCGGTCATCCTCGCCGTGAGCGCAGCCCCGCGGCGCAGCCCCTCACACGGCCCCCGCCGCCCCGCGCTCCCCGCATCGCGGCCGGGCACTGCCGAGCCCCGCTGCCTCCACTGCTCCGGGAGCCCACAAAGGCCGAGCAATGCGAGCCCGGAGCTGCTGCTGCCGCTGCTGCTGCTGCTGGCAGGCTCCTCCCATGAGGCTCCCCGAGGAAAGGCCGGAGCGGCCGCGCTGCCGCGCCCGGGTCCTCCCCCGCCGGGCCCGGGGCAGCGCAGCCCGCCCGGCCCGCGGGGCTCCGCGACAAAGCGGCAAAAACACCGAGCTAAACACCTCACACCGGGCTGGCTTCTTTTTTATGGAGGGGTTTTTTTCCCCCCCCTCTCCTCGGTTTTACGGTGGAATTTCGGAGTTTCCATCCGCTGGAGGGGAGGGGATGTGGGGAGATTAAATTACGGTGTTTGTAACGCTTAAAGCGCGCACACACAGCTCCCAAGGCTTTAAGAATCGCTTAAGAAGAGCCTGGTGTAATTCATGGTGTTTGGCAGCTTTTTTTTTTTTTATTTTAAAGTTTCAGTTGTTTTGCCCAACTTAAGAACTTTTAAAAATGCTTTCAGGATGCAGATGTAAAACTTTTAACAACTTTCACTGAAGCATTATGTGTTTATAGCTGAGCAGGTAACATTTTTAAAAATCCAAACCAAACCATTTTTAATCCTGGCTTAATTGTTGGGTTAGATTCCAGCCCCTAAAGTCACCCAGGTTTTCTCCTAGGTTTTTTTTTTTTTTACCTGCCTTCTTTATAGGTTAATCTCCTTTTTCTGTATCTTCTTTCTCATGGATTTCTTTCCGGCCTTCTTATAACTTCCTTTACCTGCTTTCTTATGAATTTCTCTTTTTTTTCCATAGATTTTTACCTGTTTTCTTACAGGTTTCTTTACCCAGAAGAAAATTAAGCAGTTTAATTAGTTGCCTGCCCTTATTAATCTCTTGGTTTTCCTATGGGTTTATAACAACACAAAATAAGGGCTTTACAGGTAATTAAGTCTGCATGGGGATACACCAAATTGCATATACGAGCTGCCAGCACCCAAGGAATTAATTGTCTCTCCCCAGAGAGATTATTATCATGTTTATAACACATAAGCTTTATGATATCTCTCCCACAGCAAGAGAGTTGGTAGATTGGGCATTTGGTAAGCAGTGGAGATATTCTGGATAAAATCTGGGGTTACAGAGACTCGGTTTAGCTGAGTTAGTTTCCCAGCTGACTCCATGTCTCCGAACTCCTCAGCTGTGGTGCCAGCCACATCTTGGGTGACAAAACTAACACTTCCTCCTCAGAGCTCAGTCCAGCCCCTAGCAGGACTCTGCATCTCTTTTTAATATTAAGGTACAGTAATGGTAAGTCCTCGTGGGCTTCTCAAAGCACCAATTCAGACCTGGGCTGCAGGGGGGAAAATATTAGCCAATTTTTAATTTTTAACTCTTTTTAAAGAATCCAATGGTTCCTACTTCTAGCCCTTGTCTGACCTTTTATAAGCAAAAAGAGGCAGCAGATTTTTGTTCAGGTGAGTTTTGTGTTAGAGGAGAACTTTCCATGTAGTCTGAAAGGAGAAGACAGAGATTTCCCCTCCACGTGTTTATTGCTGCTTTTAACAATTCAGGTACCTGAACAGGAAATAGAACACAATACCAAATGATCCCCAGACACCAAATCAGACACTGTAATGGGTTAAAATACTGAAGGACATGTAGAGAGCCAGCACCATCTGGGCTGCAGGGCACGGCTTTTCATGGGGCAAACACTGTGCATGGTGTGGGGAGCCAGCAGCACCCACTCTGACAACAAGAATTAAGATGAGCCTCAGAGTTAAAACCTTCTGGAGAGAGCATCTCTATCATATCCTCCTTCCCAAACAGTAGGAAACCAGCCATGGAAAAATTTAGGGTGATTTTTGATACAGGTACAAGGATCCAGCCCCTCTCTCATTTTGGGGGAAATTAACCTTTTTTTTGCCATCTGGAAGCCATTTCACAAATAGCTTCTGCAGGTATAACTGCCCGGGGTGGGTGGGGAGGGGGGAAACCCTGGAAAGAGGATGATTCATTAAAATAAATTTTCATTTTCTTTGCGAGCAGCAGTCTGGCACAAAGCCATGGCCACAGACAAGCCATGTTCCTGCTAACAGAACCAATCCCAGCATTTTTAGAATAAATGCTCATTTTTCACAAACAGCATGCCTCTACCTGTTTATTCCTTAGCCTCTGCTGTGCCAAAACCCTTTGACCTACAGTGAAGCAATTTCAAGGCACCTTTGTCACAGAAACATTTGCAATTGTCTCCCAGTGCCCTCTGCTATTTAAAGGTGGGAGCCTGAAAGGCTGAAACTTCAGAACAGCGTGCTCAGGTGTGCCTGGGCTACCTGAACTTGGGGAGTACAGAGGGAACCAGCTGAAAAGCAGCAGGGAGATAAGAGATAAGCTCCCAGCAGACAAGGACAGGGCAGGGGTGGCTGGGGCAGACCAAAGAGCTGCCAAGGAAAGCCTTGCAAAGGTTTCTCTGGAGGTCAGAGCTGGACCAGAGCAGCTGATGAGAGGGACTGGGAGCAGGAGAGATCTCATCTGTGCCAGAGTCCAAACCCTTCCCTGGCTCACAGGGAACCACAAGGAAAAGTCCAGAAAGCATCAGGATGGAACATAGCAGGGGGGGACACTTACAAATGTAAATTGTGGAATCACAGAATGGGTTGGGCTGGAAGGGACATTTACAGGAACCACTCCCTGCCATGGCAGGGACACCTTCCACTATCCCAGGAGCTCCAAGCCCTGTCCAGCCTGGCCTTGGGCACTTCCAGGGGTCCAGGGGCAGCCACAGCTGCTCTGGAAAATCTGTTCCAGGCTCTTACCAGCCTTTCAGGGAAGAATTTCTTCCCTATATCCAATCTAGCCCTCTTTCATTTTAAAGCCATTCTCCCTTGGCCTATCACGACATGGCCTTGCAAAAAATGTATGTGTGATTTTAAATTGCTCTCTATAAGAACTTGGTGCCCATTTTAACACCCTTCTGCAACAAATCCATATAAATGTACTTCAGTTTTAGAATAAAACAGGAGTTTCTTGTTTGCATTTCCTGCCCAGAGGTTCACAGCCATTCACTCTGCAAAACCACTGACCCAATTAACTGCAGAGAGCCTGCCTGAGATACCAAGGTGTTTGTCTGTGACAAACACTTGAACTTTTTATTTCCACTTCTTTCCACACACAAATTGCCCACAACCATCATTTGTGGTGGCTGAAAATTAGGTTGTGCATTTCCCAGCAATTTGTAGTGGACAGGCTTTAGGATGGCTGTCTCTTAAATTCCCAGATTTTCACATTAATCCAAAGGAGAGTTCAGTGTTAACCCATTACATCTTGGAGGATGAAAGTGATGGGAAGCTGCCATTTTGCAAATTTCCAATTAAGTGAGGCTGGTTTTTAGAAAACCCTGGGTTAGACTCAAAGCCTCACAAATTCCAATGATAACTTCTCTGGCAAATCAAGTTTATTTGGAGTTTCTACCAGAAGATTTGGAGAATGGTAGATGTAATATAAGTTTCATGCACCATCACAACATTCAAAAAAAAAAAAAAAGAGAAGATGTGGAAAATTGTGGAGACTTTTAAATATACAGCAAAACTATCTTTTGAGTGTTTAATGACATTGTTAGGAAGGGGAAATGGAATTTTTAAGTGTCTATTTATTTTTTTCCATAGTTGTTAGTAACTGAGCAATGTATTCATGCTTTTGCTTCCATTCCAGGAAACAAATCCAATCTTCTCTGTCTGCTGCAGAGTTATTCTTAGCTGGCTTTGATATTTCTATCAGCTAGGAGAGCATAACAATGTTATCATGGTTACAAATTCCAAAGATTTTACATAAGCTCTTGAGTGCCTTAAAAAAAAAATTTAAAAGGCTTTATTGATTATACTGTTTGTGTTTCAATAGGCCAAAGCAGCTAGGAAAAACAGTCTGGAGAAGAATTTTAAAAGGCAGTTTGATGAGTTTCATGGAGCACATGCTCCATGTTTTTCAGAGCACCATGGACAAAGAGAAGCCAAGAGGGACAAGCTGGAGAGGGGCAAACACCAGGCCAATGAATCACTTAAATCCTACTTGCCTACACAGAGCCTGTCTTCCTAATTTGATTTTTTTATCTGTTGAAACAACTGGACACCCCTCTTATTGAAGCAGAGCAGGACAACTGTGGTTGTGTATATGTGTGTGTGTATATATATATATATTTTTATATATTTATATATTTATATTTTATATATATTTATTATATACATGTATATATATTTATATATAATATATAATATATAAATATATAAATATATATAAATATTATATATAAATATATAATATATAAATATATATTATATATATAAATATATATTATTTATATATATGTATATATAAATAAATATATATTTATATATATATATATATGGTTCTGTATGTGTATAGTGCTTGTAGGATGGTCTGGGTGGGAAAGGATGGCAGGACAGAATTGAGAATTGTCCCTGGCTGAGCTGTGCCAGAGGCTCAGGGCCAAGTCCTGTGCTGGGATCACTCCAGTGGAGCAGAGATTTTGGGCCAGGATTTACCCCCTTGCAGGGCAGGCTGCAGCCTCTCCCACAGCTGTCTGGAAAGGAATGTACCAGGAGGGAAAGCAAGTCAATTAGTGAAATTAAATTGGAAACAACCCTGTGCAGTCCTGGGGCACTTTTGGACAGCTGGTTATTTCACTGAGGATGGTGGATACCAAACAGGGGAAGGGGAAGGGCTGAACAAAGAGCAGGTGCCAGCACATTTCAGCAAGGAGAAGGAGGTTGCCATCACATTCTGGGGCTGGTCCTTCCCCACAGCACAGAATGGTGGCAATCAGCATTTCCCAGGGACCTTAGAATCCAGAGCCATCACACCTTTGAATGCAGCAATCAACATTTCTGCACTTATTACTGCAGTTTGAAAGGGAGAACAACTTCTAGGCCAAAGAGAATACAAGAATTAACCTGTGAGGTGAGTGTAGATGAACAGGCCCAAACAGATCCATACAACATTTTTTTTTAATTTTCCAGGGTACCCAGATGTTGGAATTGGAACAACTAAAAAATCCCCTCTCGTTTTTAGCAATGCATCTGTGGATTTCCACACACCTGGACCAGTATAAGATAGGCTTCAAAAAATCAACATAAAAGACAGGAGGGGAAAAATAGAAAGAAAAGGGTAATGCAAAAACTATGAGTTCTAGCTCTTCATCCCTGTGTCTGTAATTCTGTTTTCAGAGATGCCCTCCATGGGGTTCAAAGCTGGGTCTAATCCTATTTTGCATATTCTATTAGACAGAGGGACCATGGAAGAAGCTCCATGGTATATCCAATTTTCCAAGAAGCCAGAAGATATTGTGTTGGAACAGAGAGAACAGGGGATCTGTAAGATGCAGACATGATTTTGAGAAAACAGGCAGATTACTTGGAAGAAGCAAGGTTGAAAAATACATCTGGGGAAATCTAATTAGGAGGGGAAAAAAATGTAATCAAAGTAATTTTTCACTTCCTAGAAATGGGAGATGTCTGTTGGTAAGAGCAAAGTTATCTTAATTTTTACTCTTCTGTGAATAGAAAAATACCAAACTTAAATATCTCAGACTTCACACGGATGAAATTCCCACAGAACTGCCCATCCTGTTAATTCAGTTCAGGACTGCAGGCATCTCCAAAGGCACAACTGTACTGACAGCTGCACCTACTAAGGATGACAATGACAGTAAGAAGGGAGGAAAATAAAGAGAAAGAATTCAGATACAAAGGAAGAAGGGCAGGGGAGATAAGTAATCTGATTAATTTTGTGCATTTCATTTATGTGTAAGTCACCTCCAGCTACTTTTCCCTTTGTTTTGTGAGCCTGAGATGCTACACACCTGAATCAATTTTGAAGTTAAAAAATAAGGAAATGAAGAGCTGCATAATCAGTGTTTTGACAAGATTCCTTTTAACTCCAAACTCTTGTTTTCAGAGGCTAACAAAGCAAAGCCTTAGTGCTCAAAACCCACTTTCCTGATCTGAAAAGCAGTTCTACATTCCCCATCTCATCCAGCAAGACTGTTAAAATATTTAATGCTGTATTTGTCATGCAGACAAAAAAAAAGACCAAGTCATATTTACTAAGGAGTGAACATTCTTTTTGGAGTTCTTGAACCTGCCAATTTTTGATGGCAAGAGCAAAGAATGAAGCAAATCCAAAAGTATGTCTGGACCAACTTTAGAGATCTTGTCTGACCTATGCAGAGGACATAAGGAATGTTTTTCAAGTAGTTTTGCTGACTCCAGCTGCTGCCATGTCCTTCCCAAAAAAACAAAATTGTTTTGATTGGTAAGTGATGGGAGTCAGTGCAGCAGAACTCTGCATTCCCTCAGAGCATGGGTGCCGCTGCTTGCAGTGTGCCCACAGCTCCCTGTGCTCCTTCCTGACTGCACTCCCAGCCCAGCTGAGCCCCTGAGCATCTCTGGGAGCCTGGAGCGCCAGAGGCTTGCGAACAAACCCAGAGCTCTGCCAAACCAGCACATCAGCCTCTGTGCTCTCTGCACCTGCACATCTGGGCATGGCTTCACAGCCTCCCCTCTAAAATCTCCCTCAGAGCTTTTTACAACAGACAGTGGCAGCCTCTATGTGCCAGCTACTTCAATTACATCAGCTTATCAAAAATCCATCCCATCTCTAAACACCCCTACAATTTTGCCATCGTTTCCAATTTTATTCCACGCTCTGCCCAACATCCGTCACAGTCCACGGTGCAAACAGGGGCATTTCAGGGACTTAAGAACTCATTCCATAAAAGAAAGATGCATGGGTTACATTACACAAATGTAGGTTACATTACACATATGTGGGTATCAATTGCAAAAGGAGAAAAAACAAACCAAGAAAACCAACTCAAGTCCTGATCTTCCTTTCCAAGTAATCCTCAGACAGAAAAGTGAAGCAAATGGATGCCCAGTAAGTAGGAATAGTGGCCTTTTGATGCCCAAATGTGGCCATTAGGAATACAGGTTTTCTGTTATTGACTTGGTAAAGAGAGTTAAAAACATCAGAACAAGCTGGTTGTTGGTTTTGGTTTTTTTTAAGTCTTTTTCAGTGCAGATAGGTTTGCCAAAATCCAACCCTTCCCTGCTTCTGCTACTGGCACAGCTGTAGTTCCACAAGGAAGTGTGGCTTCAGCCACAATCTCCTTTCCAAAAAATGACTGTCCTTTGTTGTGCAGATTTGCAGGGAAGTGATTGTGCTGTACTGCTGCCTGCAGACATAAGGGCTCCCCTCATCAGCTGCCCCCCTAAAGGTGGTGGGGACGGGAATCTCTGCAGGCTGTGCTTGAATTCACTGCTCACCTCAAGGCCAGCCTCCTCCCAGGGCATAGCCACAAAGGGAAGAAATTCCTCTCTTTCCTCTCCGGGAAGAAATCCCAACAAGAATCTAAGAGTCAGATCACACAACTTCACCCCCTTATGCACAATTCAGTGGGTTTCAATATGAGGGATCTTGTAAGAGAGGGATTATACAGAATTGGTGGAAGGGGAAGAAAACAAAGCTGAAATAATTCAGAACCCTCTCCTTCTCATTAAGAAGGTTCTAAATGGTTCTCAGAACCATTTCCTGCCCCTAAACACAATTTACTTCTTACTGATATTTATTTTGAGAGCTGGGGAGGAATCTTTTTCTCTGGAGTTCTTTATATCTGGTCCTTATCCTCACAGCCAGCTCTTAAGAAAGGTGCACCTCATTTGGCATGGCTGTAGTAGTTTATCCTCTGTAAGGATGACAGGGCAATAAACCACTGCAAAGCACTCAAGGCTTTGTGGCTGACATACACAGCATATATGGAATACACCTTGAAATTTAATGATACAAACAAACCCAGTTTTAATCTCAGAGGAAAACTGGATTGGTCAGTGTATTGGACCTGATGAAGACAGACCTGCCAGCTCAGCTATTGCTGTCTGCTACTTTTTTTTTTTTTTTTTTTTTGGTGATATAAACTCATATTGCTCTAAAAAAGAGCCTGACCAGAGCAGAGGCTCCTCTGGCCCCCTGAGACTCCCCAGTGTTTCAGCCTTTTGGACAGCCACAGGCCAAAATGAGCAGCTGCCTGTTGATGCAAACCCTCCTCACGCTGGAAAAACAGGTGATAATGAATTCTTGAAGCATATGAAGCATTAAGCAACTACTCCATGAACTGTCAGCAGCTGTTTCAAGAGCCCTGCCCTGCCTGCCACAGGTATTTATTTAAAGTATGGTACCCACCCTGATATGAAACACATGCACAGACTTATGCTCTGCCCTGAGTCCCTTATGGCTCCTGAGCCAGCCCCTGCCAGCAGGGGAATCTGTTTGGGAATTTCAAAGCTACCCACTGTGAAGGGAAGCAAACAAAAAAAGGAAGGACCTCGGGAGAAATAACAGGGTCTAATTTCCTTGTCATTTTATAGACAGATCCTTCAAGAGAAAGTCATAGGGCTGTCCTGGTTTCCAACACTTCTAATATTTTTCTAATATACATTCTGCTCACACAATTAGATGACATTCAGCCTCCATCCCAGCAGGCAGAACTCCCCCACATCCTCACCACAACTGAGCCACTTCAGGAATTTTCACTTACAATATGGTTCTATCACCTCAGCCTTGAAGGAATGTGGCACTGGGACATTTTCCCTCATTGGTCAGTGAGTGCCATCTATGTTTTTGGGATTACTTAGAAAGATTCCACCTCTGCAGACCATTCACTGGCATTGTCTGATATAGTTTAGCTTTTCCCTGTGCCCTGTGCTCTGCTGCTGTCTCAGCCATTGCTGCCTCCTCAGATACAGAAAAGAGAGGGACAGTGTGCAAGGAAGCTCTGAGGTTACAGAGGAAGCAGTGACACGACTAGATAAAGGGAAATCACCTGTTCTAAGATCCTAATTATCATGAATTAACTGCACATCAAACTAGGAATCCAAACAGCAAAGTAGAAGCTCATTAAAAAAGGAAAAAAAAAGCCTTAGCTTTATTAAAGCAGTTACTGCTAGGTTTGGAAAATAAAAATAAATAAAACCAAAAAAGCAAGGCTCCACAAGTCCCAGCTCAGAAGAATTCACATCTGAAACCACTCCATGTCATTAGAAACACTGAATAACACGGTGATCAAAGGCACTGTCAGTGCAATTATTCTGTACAGGAGGATAAGAGGGAGGCCCAGACAACTAACTGTGAGTAATTGGGTTACTCCTTAGGCTTGTTTTTAAACACTGCACTACACCATGTGAATGCTGCAGGTCTCATTCAACTGGGTCACCAAAACTGAGGCAAAAGTCTTCTAACTTAAGGCTAGGAAGTGCAATTTGTATGCCTAACTTCAGGTGATGAGGTGAGAACACTGGGAAGCAAACCCACACAAGTAAGGACAGGAATTTGGCCCAGCAGATGGAACAGCTCAGAACTCTGCTCCTCAGCGTTCAGGACCTCTCTGTCCTTACAAATATGTTTTGTTTTTTTTCCCCCCACATAATTCACATTTAGAAGCAACATATATTTAAGATAAAGTTAAGAACAGAGTAAGTGACATGCCCTCCCAAAGTGCCCAGACAACGGGCACCTGCCTGGAAAATTGCAGCCCTCTCCAGCCCTGGGCTCCTGCCAAGCATTTCACGTAGTAATTCAAAGTAAATACCTTTCAGTGGGTAATCCTGCCACAGCCATATCTTGAGGTTCACTGAGGTCAAGGCTCTTAGGCTCAGTTAATGCCAGTGGTGATAGCTTTCCTTTGGCATCCTCGAGGGAGATTTCATGTTCTGAATTCATCTTGCTTGGCTCATTTTCAGCAACAACAACACCTGCACATGCAGAATGCTCGCCCTGCTCCATCGCAGGGAGGGCTGGAGAGTGATTTCTGTACAGGTGTGCCTCCTGCTCCTCAGTGCTGGAGTTTATAGCTAGGTTTCCCTCAGCAGTGACTAACATCCTTGCAGTACCAGTTTCAGGGATGTCTCCACTTTTTTCATTACCTGTCCTTGCTGAGCTTAACACTGTGTCACTGCTCTCTTTCACCTCTCCCTCAGTCATGCTGCCAGACTCTAGTTTACAGGCAGTTTGCAAGCAATCATCCTGGCTTACTTCAGTTTTTAAGTAATCTATTAACCCATGCATGGTCACGTTCTTTTCTTGCTGTGCATCTTGAGAATCCCCCGATGTTTCCAAGCAGTTCCTATTTACTGCTTCGTCCTGTATCAACTGCACGTCACTCTGAGACCTAATGTCATGCACACAATTGCTGTGAATGTTTTCCTCCTGATTTTCCTCAGGTGACACCCTGAAACTGTCTGGCAGTTCTTCATGGCTGTAAGACCCTCCTGGGACGAGCGTTGGAGCTGCCATGTCAGAGCTGCTCTTGGCAACCTCTGCATCACCGTACTCACTTCTCCCCTGTTCATTTGGCTTAGGATCCTGGCACTGTGCAGCAGGAAGACTTACATCCTCTTCAGAGGGAGCTGGTTGTGCATTGCACTCTGTAATTAAGTTATTTCCCTCTGTGGCAGCAGCATCTTCTACGTCCCTGCCCTGCCCATTGCCTGCAGAGATAACAGCTCCGGTGGGTTGCTGCTGGCTCTCGGAACACGCAGGGAAGTTCTCAGCTGCTGCTGCTGCTGCCCCATCAAATGAAGCTGGTCCTTGCTTCTTTATCTCTAAGCTTATTAGTGATTCAGGATCAACGCCACCAGCACACACACCCTCCTCTCTTTCCATCTCACTGCTCTCAGTGGGTTTGCCTGGCTTTCGCAGATTTTCCCGGGCTTGTTCGGCAGATGGAGCGCCATCCAAGCCAGGGACCACTTCTGAACAGCCAGAGGGCTGCCTGCTTTCCTCAGGGTCCTGGAGACTTGCTGGTGGCAGCTCTGCCCCTGTGTTTTCTTGTTGCAGAGCTTTGCCCTGCGCAGCTTTGCAGGAAATCTCAGTAGCTAAAGACAGCTCTTGCCCCTCTGCTTCTGAGGTGCCCTCGGGAGCTCCTTCGCCCGCCTTGTTTGGTTCTGAAAAGTTCTCAGCACCACGGAGTTCTGCTGTGTCCTTGGCCACTGGGCTCTGCTTGAAGCCTGCATGGTTTTCAGTCAAAAGCTGGGGTAATTCAGCACTCAGTGTGCTGTGGACAGTTTTCTTAAAAATCTGGCTGATGTGCTCCCTGAAGTCTGGGATGCTGGAGCCAATGTCCAGAGCGCTGCAAGTCAGAGCCTCATGCTCCCTTCCAGAGTTCTCTGCAGACTGCTCAGAAACACTGATGTCTGCCCTGGTTATGTTATTATTCTCTTTTGAAAGCTCTTCCATTTTTTCTGAATTCCCAGGTTTCTTTAAGATCTTACCGTACTTGTCATCTACGCAGAGATTGGTTGCAATTTCCTCATTACAGCCTCCTCGTGATGATGAAAGGCTCAGCAGCTTCCCCTCTGTAGTAGGGAGTGCTAACAGAGACTCTGCTGAACTGTCACTTTGCTGTTCTTTGAAGTTTAGCTCACTTTTTGTTTTGTTGGATTTAATTGCAGAGATCTCTTTCTTCAGCTCCTCAGAATTGAAGTGTGATAAGTTTCCAGTTCTCTGTCCTACATTCAAAGTCTCTGACAGGGCAAACATTTTGTTTCCATCACCCTGAAAACTTTGGTCTGGACACTCTTTTTCCCTCACACACATATTCCCTCCAGAGCTGTTTTCTGAGTTTGCTGCTTTATCTGTGCTTACCCTGGGTGAGGGACCTAAGGGTGCTGACACCTGAGGACCTGGGGGACCCTGCAAATTAGAGTTGCCTTCTGAGCTGCTTTGGGATGTTGCAACTTCCAGCTCATTATTTAGTGATTCCCCCCTAGTACCCTTGTCCTCGTTGATTCCAGGCTGCTGGCTGGGATGGCTGAGTGCAGAAATTGCAAAATCTGCTTTACAATAACCAGGCTGCTCTGTTGCATTTTGAATGCAGCTGGATTTATGTGAGTTAGCAGTGGGAATGTCCTCCCTGTGTGCCTGTAGTGGTGAAGGAGATCCTTGTGCCCCTGGACTTGCATCAGGCTTTATATTGCTTGTTTCTGGGGCAGAAGCACTGTCCTCACAACTCATCTCCGTGTTTCCATCTTTCTGGACGATTCCATCAGCAGTCAGAATATTTTCTGAGTTTTTTGCCATTAATGGCATTTTCCTTTGCATTTCTGGATGAGATATTTGGGGATCATTTTTCTCAGAATTATCAGAACTATGTGCTATTTCTGTATCTCTTGGCAGAGCCTGTGATGTGTTAGTGGCACTTGCTGAATCCTGTGTCCCTGGAAGAGCATTTACAGCAGCAGCAGCAGCAGCAGCAGCACAGCTTTCAGCAGCATTATCCTCTCTCCTGCACACGCTGCCTGGCTGCTCATTCTTTTCAAGTTCTTTACAAAACGTGTCTCTCTGACATGCTGCTTCATGCTGCCTCGCTGAGATCAAAGAATTATCACCCTGCTTGGGCTTGCTGGAGTTGTGCTTACTGCAGCACTTCTCTCCTGCCTGGAGATGGGTTTTGTTTTGCTCCTTGCAATCTTGCAAATTAAGCGCGGTCACACCAGGAGCGTTGTGCCCGTGTTTGCTCACGTCCTCAGCTCTGCTGTCATCCCTGTCCTGCTCCTTTGGCCTGTCAGAGCCACTCTGGGGCAGTGCTGGACCTGGCACAGGAGATTGCCTGTCAGGGCTGTTTGAAATGTCCGGAGGTATTACCAATATGTTGCTGTGACTGTCTTGGTCTGGCCGCTCGGGTTGTGGTGCCCTTCCCTTGTTCTGCTGATCATCTGCTCTGCTGGCAGCTGGCAGCCTGCCCTGGTGCTCCTGCTGTTCAGGTTCTGTGTTTGAGCTCCAGGCGCTGTCACCAGCAGCAGACAGTGATTGCTCTGCTTGGGGAGGAGCTGTTGGAGCACCCTCATTTTCCTGCCCCTCTGGGACACTGCCCTCCAGGACCCCTGGAGAGCTGCTCGTGTCCCTCTCAGAGGGGCAGCTGTTTGCAGTGACGTGGCTGTCACCCCTTCCCTCCATGTGAACTTGGGGATCAGTAAGTCCTGAAGTGCTGACTGCAGTTTTGGGGGGTTCTGAACCAGCCACCTGTGTATTTCTGTGACTTTCTGCAGCCACTTGCTCCAGCTGAGCTTGCACATCCAATTTACATCTACTTTTCTGAGCCAAATCTTCATCCCCCACAGAACTTTTCACTGCAGTTTGGAGCTTCCCTTGTTGAACACCCTCATTTTGGTTTCCATCCCCAGCACTGCTGTGTGCAGCTGCAGGTTCCTGCTCTGGATCTCTGTGAGGTGCCTTGCTGATGTGACTCTTCTGTTCTTTGGTTTCCTGTGAGGCCTCCTTGGTTTGTCCCTTGGTCCCTGCCAACTCATTTAAGGCCTGGAGATTGAGTTTTAATTCAGGCATTTTTGCACTTTCTCCTGACTTGCTGGAGCTCTCAGGCTTTTCTTGACTCTCAGTTTTGTGTTCAGATTCCAGCACAGCTTCTCTAGCAAAAGCCTTTTCCCAGGACTCATCCTGCTTACTCTGCTTGATATGATTGTTCCCAGGGTGGAGGAGCAGTGAACTGTGTGCACCATCTAAACAAACCTTTTCAGTCCTGTCACAGCCTGACTGGTCCCAAGTTTTGCCTTCTGCCTCAGTGTTAAAGCAATCAAAACTCCCTGGGCATTCCTCCCTTGCCAGCTGTGGGGAAGCCACGAGTTTGTCCTGCAGGCCATCTGGAGCAGCTGTTTTCTCTTTGCTCATTTCTTGTTCAGGTTCACAACCATGAGGCTTGGAATCCCCTTTGGGCAATTTAAAGTTACTGTCCAAATTCAGAGGCTTTTCCCCACCTTTTCCCCCCAGGTCACCTGTTGAAGTGTTTTCACAAAGACTGAATTTTTCAGGATCGTGTTCAAACTGGGTGTTTTCCATGTCCTGGTGGTGGCTACTAACAGAGCTCAAGAGTTGTTTTCCTGCCCCACTTGAGCCCTCAGGTAATTCACTTGTTTCTGACACTTGTGCATCCTCTGTTCTGTTTCCATTTTTTCTTCCTGTTACATCCACCCCCTGTTTCTTTTTGATACAGCTCTGTGGATCTGCTCAAAGAAGTACTTAATGCATATTCTTCCAGTAATAATCTTCTATCTACCACTGAATTTTCCTTGGTGGGGCTGATAATGCTTTCTGTTTCAGAAAGTGTGGTGCTTTCTCTAGACACATCATCAGCTTTTATAATTTCATTGCTATTGGCTTTTTTTGGGCTTTCAGTTGTGACAGCTGATTTTTCTTCTTCTCTCTCTCAAATGATAAAGGCACACTGAACTGCTCAGCACTAACAAGCTCATCCTCCTTTTGAAGCTCTCTTTGAAAAAGGGGTTTGTTTTTTTCAGAGGCTGTTTTCACTGCTTCACTCCTCACTGGATCTTGAGAGCCATTTCCAGGCACATATTCCCTCGAAGGCTCTTCTGGCTTTGGTACCAGGAAGAGATTTGGAGGGCTAGAAGGCAACTCTGACATTAAAGTACAAGGTTCTGATTGCTCCCTTTTTGCTTCCAGATAGAGCTGGATTTGCCTCATTCCCTCTAGCTGTTGTTTCAGCCCCCATCTGTAGATTACAGATCTCACTGAAGCCCTGGGCATTCACAATTGCTCCAAATTTTTCACCGTCTGAGCCTCCTGTTGCTGGCTGATTTGGGATTAAGGTTTCCTTTTTCATTAGCAGCCCCTCTCCACCATCTGTGTTCTGTCTACCTTGCTGCATTACTGCCTGCAGCTGACCTACTTCCCAAACTCCTCGCTGCTGCTGCTGCTCGGCCTCCTGAGCAGTAAAACCATCTCCTGCTGCTTCACCCCAGGGAAACGCGCTGCCCTGTGGCTCCCTCCTGCCACCCAGCTGCTCATCCTGCTGGAGCGATCCCGATTCACCCAAACTCACTGCTGTGGCTCCTTGCACTGCTGCGAGTGCAGGGCTGGGCTCCTGTGGCATTCTGGGCTGGTTCTGGCTGCTTTGGGTGCAGGAGGCAGCAGTATTGTCCACATGTGCTGATGCCTCTTCTTTGTCCTGCCCTGCACCTGGTGATGGCTGTGCTCTGTGGCAGTCTGATGAGGTGTGTGGTTTGTCACTGCTGCCTGTGACAGGTCCTTTGGCACGGTCTGTGGCAGGCAGGACTCTCTCCCTTGCTTCAGCAGAGTGCTTTAAGAAATCAGAGTCTGTTTGTCCTCCTTGCTCTTGCAAGGCAGTGCTCTGTCCTGTCCCCTCTGGAGACCCCAGGCTGGAATTTAGGCTGGAATTTGGGCTGGAGAGCTCTTCAGCACTGTGGCTACTGATGCTGCCAACAATGGAAACATTTATTTGTTTCATATCAATAAAGAAGCAAAGAAATAAGAAGAAAAGAATAAAAACCAGTTTGTGGCACTGATGTTTCAAAGCCATGCAGTGCATGCACTGAGAAGCTGATAATCTGCTTTCAGCAGTTAAACCAGCAGATGAACAGTGATTTAAATGCTCATTACTCTGTGAAGAATGTTCCCAGGGTTACCTGAGAGCCACCATGCTCATGGCATGCATTTTAACCACTCCGAAATCTCAGATGAGTGTGGGGAGATGGGACACACATCTGACAGACTAAAGGAGCAACAGGGGAAAAACAGGAAAAAAATAACACTGGGAAAACCCACAGCACCTCAAAGAAAGGCTTTTTGTTTCTGCTTCTAAGAGACTGCTTTGGCAGAGCTACACAGTAAGTGCTGTTATCTGGCTGTACTCGAGTGTGTAGCAGAAGATTAAGAAGAGCCCATCTGCTGAATGTTTTCTCCAACTAATCAGCACAGTTGATTCTCACCAAAAGGTCAGAGGCTCACCCTGCCCAGTGTGGGATGCTGCTGTGCCACCATCCACACCCCAATGATGAGCTCATTTCATTGCAGTGTTTGATTTCAGTGCATCCAAGCTGTAACCCTTGGTGTGATCTCTCTCTCCACCCATTAAAGATATGATAGAAAGAACAGAACCAGAGATGACTAACTGCAAGAAGGAGAAGTTATTTAAGTATTTTTCACTGTGTGGGCCTCAGTTTTTTCCACACTGAGGTTTGTAGGCCATGAAATAGGTTAACCTTGTTCTCTCACTCACCTTCCATGCCTGGGCAGGGGAATATGGAGAGAAACATCTGTTTCAGACTGGATGTAGGATTGCAAGGGCATTCCCAGAAGAGCAAGGGGCAGTGTTTACTTGACATGAAAGAATGAATCCCAAGCAAGGCAGGACACAGAAAACACACTGCCAGGCACTGGGTGGTCAGTGCAGAGCTGCACAAGGAGAAGTGGCTCAGAGCTTTGCCACAGCTTAGCAGTGACAGGTTACATTTCAGAAATTCCAAGTCCCCTTTAGATTGGAGCTAGAGAAGATGCTTAAAACACCTCCTGTACAGCCAGGCATGGATTGGATTTTAAGTAATCTCCAGAAATCTGAGAAGCCTCTCTCTGCTTCTCTGCCCAAGTTTAACACACAAAATACTTGATGGAGAAGTGACCAGCTCTGGGGTCCCTGCAGATTCAGTTTGTGTTTATGCAAGCACAGCACCCTGGGCTATGCTGCCATGCACAAAATGCACTTCCAGCTGGGGCCAAGCCTCCTCCTTATTCTGAGAACTGCCCAGCAAACAATTTCTTTAGGGACAGCTAAAGCTGAATATCATCAGTCTGTCTTAGGTGCTAAAAACCTCCTTCAGAGTCATTGCAGTGGAAAACAAAGTGGTCTTTAAAGAGCCATTGAAATTTACCTGTATTAAGGCTAAGCCTCAAATCTAAGGTAAAATATAACTTAAAATTCATATAGAGTTCAAACAAGCTTCAGCAGTGCTGGGCATGGGTTTGAACATTTAATTCATAGCACCAATACATTTTATTTAAATGTTCAGAAAACAATTTGTTCAGAGGAATTCTTCTCTCCCTAGCACACTGAAGACACTTATCCATATGAAACTTACTGACACTGGGAATACCAGAGATGGCAACAGAATATTTGGTGTCTGCTGGATCACTGACAGCACAGGGCATGACAGGGCATGAGCAAACAGCAGGGAGATGCCAGGAGGTTTTCCCCAAGCAAGGAATACACTTTATTATTGACATTAATTTTGCACTCGGGGAAGCTTAATTAGAAGAGGAGGGACAGAAACCACAACACTGAACTGGGGAGGGGGTGGAGAAGTGGGAGTCAATTGTTATTGAGGATTTTTGCTGTGTTGCAGGTCTATCTTCTTACTGACTAAATTGCTCATTAGCAGTTTTGTGCCCAGGGCTCTTCACCCTGGAAGCCAGCTCCTGTCAGAGATATGGTGATCAGGAGGAGAACAAAACTGGGTGGGGGTTGAGGGGGGAAAGCCCCTTTACCCTCTGTGAAACTGAGCACTGGAAGAAGCAGAAAACACCATCCACAGTTATAATTGCTCCTTATCATTTATCTTTAATCTCCAGTTCTTTATTTATCATTAATGCCATCTGTCAACAGAGCTGGTAAATGCACAGTAATAAATCTGGGATGGAAATGTTGGTAATGTTCACTATATAGAGCATTCATCATCATATATTTGCATTTTTCAGATTTCATCTGACTCAATTTTCTCTTAAGACTTTTACACACGACTTCTTTGTTACATTAGACTTCTGTTTGCAGCTATTAAATATGAAACAGTTCCAGACATGTCTGGAGTGGTTAAATATTCTTGATGATAATATCCAAACCCATGAACTGTCTACTGCCATACTGGTGTCAACTTTGTTAAGAGCCATACTAACAAACTTGTGACTTAGCAAGTTCAAGGGAGATGGCAATCCTATCAACTGAGTTCAGCATTATGAATCAATCAAAACAATTTTTCTGCTATTCCAAAATGCTGAAAAGTTGTTCATTTTACTGAGGAGCAGATGAAGGAATTGGGACAAGTTTGTAATTAATGTATGCTGAAGAGAATTAAAATGAGAGTGCTGGCACAGGCTGTGACAGTGAGTTGAACTATCACTGTTAGAGTGGAGAAGCACAGATTCATCATCTTGCTGCTGCAGCTCGCCCAATGTTTTATTCAGAACACAACAGAACTGAAAAGTCTGAGTTTTCATTCAGCAGGATTGGCCCAGGCTGACCTGTCTGGGATATCTCTGTTTATATTTCTCCCTCTGATGGAGCTAACAAGGAAAACCATTCAGGGAACACATCCTTCCTACATCTTCCTTTTCATTATTTGCCATCTTGCTTTTCTGTCTGCAAGGCATGCTGGGGTTAGACAAACATCTGTTGGGAATGCCTTAAGCACAGTTGATCCTGCTTTAGGGCAGAAGGATGGACTGGATGACCCCTTAAGGTCACACCTAGTCCCATTATCTTCCACTCTTTTTAAAGGGAATAACACTACTGGGAAATTACACCACATGCTGAGGATAATTCCCCTGAGTAAAACCCAATCTACATTAAATCAATAATTACTTTCAGGGAACGTGTATTTTTAGACAACCCATTTAATACAATCAGCATAAAGCTATGGCCCTTAAAGTTGGTGTTTTTAATCACAGGGAAATAAAGTATGGTCTCTTTTGTGGGTAATCTGATCTAGCTCAATATTATTAAGGGGAAAATTCATTCTTATTTGAAACAAAACATGCAAATGACAAAGCATGGAAGAACATTCAAGTTCCTCATAGTTCATGTAGAGTTTAGGGCAGAAAAAGTCATTTTGCTGTGAATAATTGCTGCATGTGATGGATGATGTTAAGAAAAGAGAAAATGCAGTCATGCAAAGACATAGGTGCATCTGTAGCTTGAAATATGGGTGTCCCACTGCACTCAAGAGTTACCAAAGGGAACTTTTCCCTCAGCTTAGAAGTTAAGAATTTTCAATTTCAAGGCCCTAACATACTGAGCATATGAATATTTTGCCTAAAATGTTTGTTTTGCATAAACAATTCTTGACAATTCACTCGTTTGGAAGCACATTGCAAACTTAGCAATTAATTTTTAAGAGCTGCAGTTAACCTCTTCCACCCTCAGAAGATTTTGTGGCAAGTCTGAATTTTCCTGGAGAAATTTAGGAGTCCTGCCCAGTTACTAAGCTGTTTATTAGGAGAGCACTGCCTGCTCTGTGTTTAGGGGGTGAAGCTATAAAGGATGTTAAGAAATCAATGACTTTTGGTGCACATCCCATAAATACTTCCAGATTAAGAGCCATACCCAGTCTATCAACCATTAACACTTGAAGTCACAACTCCCATTCTTCTGTTTTGTCATCCACAGCAAAGACAAAGGGGTCAGGAGATAAAACCAGCAGCAGCCAGACAAAATCTCTGGCATTTAGCATTTGCTGTCTGAGTGGGAGTGTGTGTGGAAAGGGGGTTTACAGATGCCCAAATATGATAAATGTATTGGAAAAACAACAAGAAATGAAGAAATGAAGATACCAAGAAATGAAGATACCAGAAAATTGTGGAGTGTGTGTGGAAAGTGGGTTTACAGATGCCCAAATATGATAAATGTACTGGATAAACAACAGGAAATGAAGATATCAAGAAACGAAGATACGAGAAAATTCTAGATAATTCAGAATTTCCATTTCTAGTTCCTTTTCTCCCGTTCTAAAACATGCAGTAGTTACTGAAAGGACAGGCAGCCCTCCCACCCCAGCCACACTGGTGAGGGAAAAGCATCAAGAGCCAAAGGCTGTGGATCCCAGAGGTCACCCACGGCTGCCATCCACGCTGATGTCACTGTGAGCCGCAGTGATTGTACTCCCAGGAGCCTGAAACCCGAGCATGAATTTAGAAAGCACCCAGGGGAACAAATGCACAGCCAGCTCTGCAACCACAGCACATGCAGAGCTGCCTCCCAAATGGTTCTGTTCTCTTCCCACTGACACATGAGAGATCAGTGCCTACATTTTGAGTTTACACATTTGGACACGGCGCTTGAGTTAAGGAATCCTGCATTTTGATCTGTCCCTAAGAGGTACTGAAAGTTAGTGAGGTATATGGAATTCATTTCCATATTCCCGTTCAGAAACAAAACAAGGCAAGTGACAGTTTTAGAGACTGGAACAATTCACTTTCTGAACTTTTCAGTGTGAACAAGCACATGAGAAACCCATCATTGCTGAAGGGCTGCTAACAGCAGCCAGGCTCCCCCACCCTCCCTGTGCATCTAAGCTTTCAGGAAAAAGTAGGAAGCAGGAATAATGATCTATACAGTCCTCTGGGGAGCCATCCTCCCCTTCTCCCCCACCCTCAGTCACTTTTCACCTCCTTGTTCCCTACACAGAAGAAAAGGCAGGCCCTGCAGTGTTTTAAGTATGACCAAATGAAATTATTCTAACATGAAAGAGGTAAGCTGCTGCAGCCAGCAGGGCCAGGCCTCCCATTCCATTCCAGAAGTGGCTCCTGGTCTCCATCTGAGATATGTGGAGCTCCAGCAGGAAGCAGGGCACTGACAGAGTGTCCCACAGGATGTGTGGCAGCTTTGTCACCCCACAGTGGCTCTGCGGGTCCCACAGGATCTGTGCTCTGCACTCCGGCTGGGAGAGCAGCCAGGGTCATCCACAAAGAGTGCCGCACCCCCTGAACTGTTTCTGGGTGTGTTATCCTTTAAATTGATGAGTTATCTTTTAAATTGATGCATCTGCTTCTTGCTGAGCCTGCTGGAAGAAGAAAGTGCCTCTGGGGTAGGGCTGTCCAGCTCCCAGGCTGTGCACCTGGAGAAGGGCAGGGTTACACCTCTCACGGACACCACTGCAAAGCCTGAGCCTTCCTAACTGCCCTGGCATTTTTATTCCACGTGGAAACTTCACAGATTAATTGTGTACTAATTACTGATTCTGCGTATTAATTGCTGACGAGCTTATTTTCAGCACAAAGCACCAGCGAGTAACAGGTAAGGAAAAAAATCGGGCTGAAACAGTGATAAAGTTCGAGCCAGAGACATTTTGAGCTCCAAAAGACAAGGGTTTAAAAGCAGCCTGTGAGAATTTGTGGAGGACAGAAGAAAGGCACCCAGAGGAAAAGGAAACGTGGTAATTTTCCACGCAGAGATGCTCCGGCCCAGGGTGGCAGGTCCCACGCCCTGCAGGCTCTCAGAGTTCACTTCAGGGTGGAAAAGATGCGCTCAGAGCAGCACAGGGGAGCGAGTTAAAAATAAACAGCTGGAATGTGGAACTTCAAAGATTTTCCGTTCATTGTCTTTGTTTCTATTTTGGCAGGATGTAACTTAAAAGACACCCAGAACAGGCATGTGCCAGCGCTTTCAGGAGTGAGGCTAAAGAACAAGTAATTGCCTGAGCTCCCGCCCATTTGGTAAATTTCCTGAAACAAGAATCCTGTGAATCCTTTCAAGCTGACTCATCCATGTAACATTCATCTCCCACGAGTCAGAATTTTGCATGCTGCAGTGCAAAGCTGTTTTAGCCAGCTTGAATATAAACCTAAGTGTTCTAGGTACTCACATTTTGGAAAGGAACCCCTACAGAACTGCCCTTCTGCCATTTGTGAACAATACATTTTTAAAAATGCAAAGTAGTTGCAGAATAGGATAAAGTTACCATGCTAATGTTAAAAAAAAAATAATAATAAAAAGCAAGACTGCACTTGCTGCAGGCAAGCCACAAATGTTCCAAGCCCAAGGTAAAAGTCTCCACTCAGAGAATCCATGTGGATTCTGGTACAAATGCTGTCTGATATTGTGAAATTCCACAAACAACTCCAGTTTGCAGCAATGTTAGTTATGATAAATCTATGGTAAATATCAGCACTTAGCAGCACTCATCATTTCCTCTCTTTTTCCCCCTCTCCATAATCTGCATACTGATTAGAATAGCAGAAAATTACTGCTTTGCTGTAACAAATCAGAATGCATCATTCTTCTAGGTAGCTTCCTAATTTATAAAATAATTCTGTTTTCTTCAGTAGGACAGCATGGTTACTCACAAACAATACAGTGGTTATGCACAATACCATCAAGAGGAACTAAAACTAGAGGATACATGTGGTATTTGTTAACTGAAATAACAAACAAGCAAAATGCACATTAAAAATCTCACCCTGTCCAATTTTACATCATTATTCCAATATTTGATTTTTTTCCTAGCTACTGGGATTGACATCTATGGCTTCCCTCATTAGAGGCACTCAAAGACAGGAGAAATTCATCCAAGAAAAAGGTGTTGCATGTGTGGACCTGGTGCTCAACAGTGGAGTGATTAAGCCATGCATCTCCAGGAAAGAAGTGCAACCTTTCATCACTTTAAACTTCATGCCTAAATACCTTTATCACTGTAAATTGACTTAGCAGTCTTAGTCTTGCTGAGACTCCATTATTTTCAGTAGATAATTAAGATGTGCAAGTGGCAGTCAGAAGAAATAGAATTAATAGCAAAAATCCTCCTGTGTAAGAGCTCCACAGCACAGCCGAAACTGTCCCTTCCAGAAAACAAGCTGCTCTTTTTTCATAAATCCTCTTAGATTATGTCATGTGTCTGAATTTCCCTGAAATGTCCCCAATGTGGTCAATGATGATCTTATTTAATACCTAAATTTGGACTTCAACTGCCAGAAACTGTTGCAAATATCAATAATTTTAAAACAGACGGGACTACAATGGAGTAGAATAGACTAGAATGGAATAGAATAGAATAGAATAGAATAGAATAGAATAGAATAGAATAGGATATTGGAAGGCACCCACTATGATCCAGCTGCCTGAGCACTTCAGGGCTCACCAAGGGTTAAAACAAAGACTCTTCACTGTTGCTCTGTCTCAGATGAGAGTTTATTAGTGCAAGCAAAAAGCATGGAAAGGTTGGATCAAGGGTTACTACAACAGCTGGAGCTTGGTTTACAGCTCTGCAGTAAGGCAAGAAAATCAGTTTGGTGATCAGTGAGCAGTCTGGTGGTGTGAGGTTATTTTGAGGAGTGCATCATCATCATCATCATCACCACCATCATCCACCAGGATGACAGATCTCCCCCCAGTTATCAACAGCATCAGGGCTCCAGTGTTTTTCCCAGGAGGAAACTTCATGTCTTACCTTGCAGGTCCTGCAGTGGATGGGGGTGAGCTCTGCTCAGCCAGTGGCAGAGCAGCAGCAAGAGCATCTGAGGGCCCCTGACCTCCAGACTTTGCTGTGCTCTTTTTCTCAGGGCTCCTTTTGAAATTGTGGCCATTACCAGGAGGTTGGCCCGATTCTGAGTCTTGTGGAGTGTTCTAGAATGAAAAGAGAGAACAAATGAAGTAGCTGCTGCTGTTTTGGGGAATACATAAGCTTAAGGAGTTTTGTTCTGCCCACAGACAGACAACCTCTGTGGTGGATTTCCCTGCTTTGATGGAACTTGCAGGTTCTAAAGCCATTTTTTTTTTTTCTTAACAGCAGAAAAACAGAAGGAAGTGGTTGGGCCAAAATTAAGTACTAGGAAAAGAAGAGGGAGAGAAGAATGCAACAATTGTTCTGAAGCAGCCACAGCCTTTACTGACCCAAGGAGGGTATCATCTTCTCTTCCTCCAAGCCTGGCAAATGCTTCCTTGCTGAGCAAGTTTAAAATGAGAAAGGATGGAAACAGGCTATAAACTTGGGCACTCATAATATTAGCAGCATATTTTGGAGTTAAGTTAGAGATAAAGCCAATGGCACTTGAATCCAAGTCCAGATTCCTTCCCTCCCACTTCAACAAAAGCTCAGAATGCCTCTGAATTGAAACAGAGGGCTTGATTCTTCACCAGGCTGCCCTTCTCTGATAACAGCGACAGGAAATGCTGTAGTTTCTCTAGTGACAGCTAGAAATGCTATTCCACAACTGTGGCTGTGCTGCATCACCTCTTCTCAAAGGGAAATAATTACCAGGGATCTCCATCCATGGAGATATGCCTTACATGAGTGGATTTTTTTTGTTGTTTTGTTTTTATTGCAAATTATTGGTTTTGCTGCAGGGAGGAAGAGAGTCCTGGGCAAGCAGATTGTCACATCAGGTAGTGAGTGGCACCTTCCAAATGAATTTTTTTTTTGAAGAAGTCTCTTTAGAACATGAAGAAGAACTAGAAAAAGCTGTCCTGAACAGTAGCTGAGGATGTTCTTTGAGCATAGCAAAAGAACTGGAGTAATGGAGAGAAACAACCAAGTGAAAAGAAAAAAGTCTGAATGAAGGCCTTTATCAAATCCTCTGGCACATCAAGCAATAGTTAAAAAGAAGGAAAGCTGCTTCACTAAACCACCCTTAACGTAAAGTCACTGTGGTTTTAATTCTTAATTCTAGCTGTGAGAAGCCTCAGGCACTCTAACCTAAAGACACATAAGTGTATTTACTAATGGCAGAGCCACTGCAGGGCAACATCAGAGACTGAAAGCACATCACACAATGCCAGCTCATCTCTTGGGGTTTCCTTCCCCCCTTTTAAAGTTTATTTTGTTCTCTCAGTAGTCAGTAAGTTGCAGAGAGCTGTTGTTGAGAGGATTACCCTGCTCTGTGTGAACATGGTGTGCTCCCACACAGCCGAGAGCTGCTGGAGCTCAGAGCCAGCAATGAGACACCCAGTGGACAAGCAAAGTGCAATGAGCAACTGAAAAGGTCAGGGCACGCTGAAAATACAAAAATACTGCCTTTATACTTAAGATAAATTTGATTAACTCTCATATCCTCTGCCTTTCCCTGGAGGAGCCCCTTCACTGTAGCTTTGCTCTCCTTTATCTCTGCACGTTCCTCTGGGAGAGACCAAGGGCTCTTGGTTTCATGATCATGAAGCACTTACCCAGCATGTGCTGACATCTGGCATTCAGAATATTTATCTAAGTATATATGTTGGCTGCAAACCCAGAGTATATGGCAAAAGAATAATAAAACATCAAAAATTATACAAGGAAATTTGTTTTCTTCAGCCAGAGTGGAAAAAAACAGAGCTGAGTGAGCTTACAGGGCTCTGTTTTGATTTTGGCTTTTGTTTGCATGAGAAATCTGCTTGGAGAGTTTACTTCAGTGTGCAGAGAGAAAGAGCTATGAAAAAATGTGTTATTAAATGAATTACCAGGAAAAAACCCCAATCAGTGGGTGGGTAAATTCCCACCCAGGCAGGTGAGGCAGCCACAGTGCCATGCTCTTAGTCCCTGTATCATGTCTCATCTTGAGAGGTACAGGTGGGTCAGATGCAAAGCTGGGACACAGACAAATGCCTCACAGCAGCAGCCAAGTTAAAAAATCATTTTCAGGCCCCTTGCAGACAGAAATGACCTCCTCTACTTTCCCAGCAGGGCAGGCAGGGTTGGGAGAACCACACAGAGAACCCCAAGAAATTAGTCCAATTTATTAAATTGTCCAGATGCCTCCAGCAGTTGGCAAGAGCAGTGAGAACTAATTATTCATTTTTTCCTCCTTTCTACTACTGCCACCTCAAATTTTCTCCAGCTGCTCCGGGTGCCAGGCAGGAGGAACACCTCACATCTCTCCTGACATGAAGAGCTGCATGTTTTGTCTCCTTCTCTAAATTTAACATTTAACATTTTCCATAGATTGTTTGAGGTCAGGGGACTGGTGATTTTTTTGTTTGGTTGATTGGTTTTGACTTTTTTTTTTTTTTTGTTTTTAAATAACTTTGTGCTTTCAGGGCACTAATGTTTAAGAAGTTATAGTTCATCTCCAAATGATCCCCTCAGTGACTGACTTTGGCCACAGAAAATTCTGACTCTTGTTCTTGCAGTTTATTACCAAATTTAACAAGTATTAAAACAATCTTAGCAGCACAGGCCCTGTTAAAGCAGAGGAGTCTGAACTGTGGACACTTCATTTCTTTCTTTCTGTTGGATGTTTGAATGATCAAAAAGCTGCTCTAATACCTAGTAAGGTAAAAGCACACACATAGGTTCAAAAGAAGCTCAAAAGAGTATTTTAGCCATAATCTAAAATAAATCTTAATGGAGATATGTACATGCAAAATGAACTACTAATATGCCAAGATATTGAAAATCTTCATATATTGGTTTTCTGCACTTAACGTATTCATGTAATCATACAAAAGAACGTGCTTTGTGAATCTAAGCCAGAGAACAGAAAAACATAATTCAATTTTTCGATTAAATTTTTTAAATTTAAGCTAGTTATGCAAATCAGGTGGTGAACTAGCTTTGCAAAGCAAGCTTTTAAAATTTTTAATTAACATGTGTGAAAACAATTATAACAACTGTGTTTTGTTCACAAGTACCATCAGACAGCTGCAGTTAAATAAATTACTTTTGAGTTCCAATACATGCAGCCTCTGAAGTGATTGACTACAGAAGCTCGCAGCTAAATTTGTTCTATATTTGTTCCAAGTGTAAAAGGATTCTCATTATAAAGAGTTACTTAACTGGAAGACTTAAATAATTATTATAAAAACCAGAACACAGAGGTTCTCAGCATTTTTAAGTCTCGGCTAATTAAAAAAACCCAACAACAGACCAACCAGCTTTGTCACAGAGAGCATAGAAACAACAGGAGGAAAACTAAACAGCTCATACTTTTCTCCCCTTTAAGGCAGCACAATATTTAAATGAATACAAGTGATTCTCCTGAAATATACAATGTAATTTCCATTAAACCCTTCCAGAAGCACTGGAGTCTGCAAGAACGCAAAGTAAATCTACAGGATCACTTTATTCTCCCAATGACTTTGAACAGGATGCTAAAAAATAAAAAAAAAAAAAAAAAAAAATTTGAAAAAAGGAGGAGAACTCCATTAACACTGCAGCCAAAAGGATTATGTGCACTGCTGCACTGGAGTTATCACAGCAGAAAGAAATGCCTTTAATGCTGCCTGGGAGCCTGTGCAGAGCCCAGCTCCCAAACCCCAGCTCCCGAACCCCATCTCCCAAACCCCAGCTCCCAGCAGCACCAGCACAGCCTCACGTTCACAGCCCGAGGCTGGGGCTCCCCAGCCCAGCAGCACCCCCAGAGCACAGCCCAGCTCTGCCCCCAGCCCCTGCATTCCCACCCAGCCCTCAGAAAGCTGAGCTTGGCCTGGCTCCCCTTCCTCTTCCTCCTGCCCCTGCCACATTCCCCCACGGAGCTCATCCTTTTCCAGCGCTGCTGGGACCTGCCAGAGCCCTGAGGAGCTCAGAGTGATCCTTGAGGGGTTACATTGAATTTCCATTCCCTCCAACTCCCCCTGGTTCCGTGGAGGGGAAGCTGGAGCAAGCCTTTACAAATCTCAGGCAATAAACCAGAAATTGCCTTTCCTTGTCCTCCATGCCTTCCATTACAAGCTGGGGGAGGGAGTTGTTTGAACAGGTTTTCTTTAAAAAACAGTCTGTCTGTTAGAGGTTGTTCACATGGTTGGGAAATCAGGATTTTTAAATGGTTCTTGAAACTTTTGAAGACAGAAAAGGTTTTTTTGAAACCACCCTTTCACTCTTCTGGCTTTTGTTGTTCTGCAGGAACAGTAGCCAAGCTGTAAGTTAGAGTTTTAAAACTTCATATCTTTGGAGAGTCATTGTCTCTCCCTTGTTTGCAGAAGTGGTACCAAAATAAATAAGTAGATAGTGAGGGGATATTGCTTTAACAGCTGGAACTTTGCATTAAAATCAGTGAACACTGGTCAGCAGAAACAGTGAGCCATCACAGAAGAGTAACAAATCACTGCCTAATACATTGAGCCAAGCTTGAGCTCCATGTGACACTTCAGATCTGAAGAATTACACTAAAACTCAGTTTCATCACCTGGCAAGGGAGCTAAATGTGACTTTAGCAAACAACTTGGTGCATTGCTGCCCCTTTGTGAGAGCGGCTGGGCTACAGCAGCTTGCAGGGGATGCCTGTCATGACCTCTTCTGGCTTTTCTTCCCAAACACTGTGACTGCTCAATCAGTTGGATGTAATTATGACATGATCAGATAGGAAGAGCAGACTCCATCCTTGAGGGAGTCTCTGTACAGAATTTTGCAATTACAGTAGATTTTTTTCTTTAATCAGTAATGGTGTAATTTGCTGTTGCTCTGGCGTGGTTTATTTGTCTCTCACGGGAGGAGAATTTTAAGTTCATACCTATTCTAATTAAAACCCTCAAAGGGGCAGGAATGCAAAAATTGGCACTGGCTTCTCATTTAATTTAATTTGCTTCTCACAGATACAAGAAGCAAAGTAAATTGTGATATGGTAACAATGGCATTTGAAACATTCTTACAGCTTTTGATTGTAAGCACCCATGACCTTCTCTTAGAGATAAAGGGCTGCTTTTCCTCCTGAGAAACACCTACTGAAATGACTCTGGCTGAGAACACAAAAATAAACACTGCTGTGTGTAGGGGGGTGTGTGTGTATACTTATATATTCCAAGTCACCCTCTTATCCTTGATTTAGCTTTTTTCCCCAGAACACACAGCCACAGCAGGAACAATTCAAACCTTCAGGCTTCAGTGCTTGTGTTTATGACTATTCCAGTCCACTGAGGGCACCAAATTGTATTCTTTAGATTCTTGTACTGTCACCATGGGTGTCTTCTCAACCACCCTGAGAATCCTTGCTGTGTTTGAGGAATATGCACAGAGTTAATGGAGCCTGGCTGAGTAACTCCTCCATGGCTCTCCTTAACTTCACCTTCCCACCTGCCTACTGTGATCTGTGGTCAGCAAGCAAAGGAAAATTCGGAGTTAGCTTTGTATCTTCACAGTCTGGCTGCAATTGTTTTCCTTTGTCCCTTTCCTGGTGTTTGGGGAGTGCCTGGATTATTTTCTTCAGGATGGCAGGTGCATGAGATTCAGCAAGAGAGAGAGAATAAAGTTGATGAATTTGGGAAGAAAATCTTCATCCCCTAACTCGCAATTTTCAGTCAGTATAGTTTTAGCTAAAGCAGCTTTCTGCTGAGTGGTCCTTAGCAGCCTGGCAATAAATGACTTGAGAAGATGCTGTTGGATTTAATAAAGCACTATAGGAAAATAATCTCCAGGCTGAGTCCCAAACTCTGTTGTTCTTCCCAGCCAACAGTGTTTGCCTGCCTAGTCATTTCAGAGCTGTGGAAAATGCAGGTCCAACATTTTCACACTATTTTTTAAATGGAGAAATGTAGTAAATAATTACAGAGGAACTTTATGAATATAATGTATTTTTCCTTTTAATCTCTACCCATAAATTCACGTCCCTTTGAGAAATGATGATGGCTTTACAGTTGTGAAGGAAGCTTTAACCATTAACTCAGAAGAGAAGGACCAGTCTCCCAACCTCCTTTTCACTATACTTTCAAATTAAGAACTCTGCCACAACTTTGAATCTTCTTCTTTCATCCCCTCTCCCTCACTCACAGGAAAGATGTAAATAATAATGTGAATAATAATTATTCGTTACAGTGAGAAGTGTCCCAGAATTTGCTGCATTTGCATGAAAGGACATGTAATTCTCTGGGAAAAAAAATGTTCTTTTTGAGTAAACTCAAAGAAATACTTGACATTATTCACCACGGAATATTGGACCAGCAGTAATTACCACTGGAAGTAAGAATTAATTAATTGAAGTGGTGGCTGGAGGTCTGTCAGGACTATGTAAGCATCAGGAACAGACTGCAGCCAACTGACAGCAACATCCTGATATGCACTGGATGAAATGGAAGGAAAAATGAAAGGGAATCATAATTCAGGGATTAAAAATTGTGAATCCCAGTGGACACAACAAACCCAGAGAAGAGCCCCTGTAGAGTAACAGAGAATCACATTGAAATGCTCCAGGCAAAATTACTGCGCAGAAAACTGGGGATGAGTTTTTGTTCCCAGCTGACCATGAACAATGGAATGTATACAGAAGTTACTGCACTGTTCAAAAAGTGTGTGAACACCCAGTTTGAGCTCAGAGGGGTTTGCCCAGTTCCCATCTGTGGGATTGGAGGCTGGATGCTGGGACAGAGCTGCTGCTGAGCCCAGCATCCCTTGCTGATCCCTGCAGCACCAGGGTCTGCAGGGAGATTCATTACCACAGCAATTAACCAGAGCCACCAGTTCAGAGGGACTGAAATCAGCTGGAAGATGGGAAAAGTAATAATGCAGAATATTAGCTGCAGGATGCTCAGCAGTCAGATTTGCTCCTAAGAAATAAGTGGGGAAATCTGAGCAGGATCACAGCAGGACAACTCCAGACAGCTCCAGACTCCTGAGAAGTTGTGGCCCCTCTGGCAAGTGTTGCCTGTCTTCCACATTTCACAGCAGAAAACAGGAACAAAAAGATAACCACACGTTAAGATCTATGTTTAAAGAGAAATGAACAATAATAGAGATGTGGAATAACCAGCTTTGTTTGCTTTTTTGCTTATTTCAGAAAACCAGGAGGAAGAAAGGATAAAGCAAAATATGTAGAAATAACTTATGTCTAACTGACTTTGAAATTCCCCCTTCAACTCTGGGGCAGGAGATGCATTACTAGAACTTCCATTCACCTTCAAAGCACATTTAAATTACTTGGTGACTTTTACTTTTCTGTAGTTGTGAGAAAGGCTGTGGAATATGACAGTTCTCCTTTTCAGAACTCTGAGTGGCAAGAATTAAAACCCTGAGTTAAAAGTATTCCATATTAGAAAATCCAGCCTATTCAAGCTTTACAAAATTTTATCCTCATCTCTCTAGTTATAAAGAACTCTTTCTATTTTTAATATCCTCCACCCACCTCTTTAAAGTAAGAGCAAAACTGCCCTGATAATGGCATTATTCTAGTGAAAATAAAGATAAAATACAGTCAGGGAAGTCAATAATAATCCTGTAACATGCAGTCACTTTGGGAGCTGTCCCTGAGCTCTCTGCACAGCCCCTGGAGCAGCATGGATGAGGCTGGGACACATCTGGGATCACTCTGCATCCCACAGACCATGGGCCTGACTGTGTCTGACATTTTAGGGAGCAGATTTGTTGGTCCTGCTCAGCTTGGTCTCATTTCTAACTGTGGCTTTATGAGCTGCACCTGAGTCCAGACTATCCAGAGGTGCAGGGTTGAGGAAATGCAGTTACATCAACCTCTGTCAAAGTGAGGGTTTTCCTTTTATTAATATTATGATTTATTAAATCATGTGGATGATTTTTGGACGTTTGGCTGTCCAGAAAAGTCAAGGAAAAGGAGACAATGTCATTCCTCCACAACACCCAGGTTTTTTTGGGTGGATTAAGAAAGATCTTTTTGATGGGCAGCACAACAGCTGAGACCTTGTACAGTTCCCTAAACTGCAGCACTTCCCACAGCTTCCCATCAAAGAACACATCCATTACTTCACCTGCATTTGTCCTGCTAAGGGACAAGCATCAAACTGGGTCAAAGTATCTGTTAATCCAGAATGTTTATTTGTCAATTTGAAGACCTTTCTCTTCATGTGGAGTTTCACAGTTTTTTTCAAGGAAAATGCATCATAGGAACAGTTTATATTTAATTCAGCAGAAGCCCAACAAGCTGTGCCACTGCAATACAGCAGGGCACAATCCTAAAATCTCTCAGCAGTTTGGATTTTGTGTGCTTTACAGCAAAACAGAACATGGTTAGTATCAGTATATGTGAAATCACTTTGTTAGACACACTGTTGGCCCCAGCCTTGTTTTACCCAAGCATTTTCTTTGTTCATTGCCACTAAATTTAGCTGATATTCTCCTCAGAGGCTGGTCTCTACAAGGCAGATTGGGTATTTACTTTTTCTCCAAGTGTCTACTACAATCTTCCTAGTAGCACATTTATTCCACAGATCTTCCCACTCATTAAATGAGTTCTAAACTTAGCACAGGCCCTCCCAGCTTTAATGCAAACCATGTGTGAGGCTTCCAAATGACTCACTGAGAGCATGAGCCATGCAGGGGTGTTCTCTGATAAGCACATAAATAAAAACAACTCAGACCAACTGGTTCTGAGCATAAGAACCACCCCAACTGAGCTATTTCAGTGGTGTTAGGGTTGGAAGGAAAGGCAGCCAGCAAAGGGGGTCAAGCACAGGCTGCTTCTCTAAAGCATTGATTGCTACCAAAGAAAAAAAGTTAAAAGAAACCAGATTTTTTTTTTACAACTTGCTGAAAACTTAAATGTATCTGCCTTGCAAATGTGCAGTCAGTGTCACAAAACCCAAAAGCCAGAAGCAGATGCAGAAGAAAAGGAGCAGCCAACATTTTGAATGCAAACCATGCAAACCAGGTTCATCATCCACTACCTGCTGTGCTCCTTGGCTTGGTGGTATAAGGATGGCTTTATTGATATTGGGGAGTTTCTGACTGAAAATCAAAATATTTAAGTTTTGTTGCTACTTCTTGTTATCTCTCTGTTAATAGTGGTTTTTAAAATAATTTGGATTCTTAGCATATTTTGCTTTGCTTTGGAGGGCGTTGGGTTGTCTTTTGTTTTGGTTTTTACAGTCTGAAAAGGAGACCAGAAGCTTCCTTTCCTTTTAGAAGAGGTTTTTTACTACATTTCTTGATAAATTCAGTCATTTTAAAATAAAGTCTTCTCAGCCTCAGGATGACTCCTGAACAAATATGTTTGATTTCCAAAAGCTTCCTGAGTGCAAGCTGTACACTATGGAGAAGAAATTCTCATTACTTAGTTATAGAAATTTAGGTATTCCCCTCTTCCCAAACCTTGAGAAAAGCTGGGACCAAATCTTGGGCTAACAATAAAATGTGGCAGGAATGATCATGAACTATGGAAGATTTTTCTTCTAAAAATTATTTATCAAAAGATCTGTAATAGTTGTAATACTGATTGCCTTGAGAGGCCTCACTTTGCAATGCAGAAGGTGCAGCAGATCTGCTGATACCTGAAGTGGAAGCAAAATGAATCCTAATGCATTTTAGCAGCTACCACGACATATGGAAAAGGAGAGGATAAATACATACCAGAGTTTTAATTGTTTTAACTGTTATTAAGCTTGTATCAACACAGTAACTTCTAATGTAACAGTACACCAGGAGCCAGAGCATTTCACTGCCTTCCTTTTGAAAATCTAAAAACAAACCCCCAAACTGCACCATGCATTAGCAGCACACCCTGGGAGCACGGGTGCAAAGTCCTGGATGGGAGCACAGACAGTGCAAGGTCATTTCTGAGCCAGGAGCAGCTGCTGTGTGCCAGGGCTCTGAGGGCACCACAGGCACTGCCCAGCCCCCAGGGCCTGCCCTGAAATGGGGTCCCAGGACCCCATCTCAGCCTCCCCAGGGCCGCCATCCCCTGTGATGCCATAGGGCTCTGGTGCTGGCCCTGGGCCCTTCCCTCTGCTCAGGGATGTGCCTGATGCCTGGGCTGCCCAGCCCTGCTGACAGAAATAGTGTTCCTTTATTAGCACCTACATCCCATAAAAACCCTACACTATGTCAATTTGCTGATAATCAGGTGGCAATTCAATCACAGAAGCAGAGAAGAGATGCAGTGGTCACTTGTGGGTTCATGACTCCAGCTGTGAATCCCAGTCCTGAATTTGATGTTATTTTTTGAGGGTAAAATCTTCCCTAAATGTAAAGTGGGGAGGCAATATAAGGAAATATTTGCTGTGATTTTTTTCCCAGTAGTAACTCCTAAACGTCAGTAACAACTCTACTGCCCAAACCGTGCCCTGATGCTTTGGAGCACTGTCATTGCCAAAGGGAAAAAACCACACCAAGTTGCTTTCAATTACCATTAATGATACTTAAATATGAGTGTAATGGGGAGCAGAAGATAAATATGGGGTAAGTGGCCCGTGGAAGCAGTTTCTGAAAGGTTTGCTCTAGGCTAGGAGGGGAGGAAAAACAATTTCCCTGTCACACTCACCTCATTCTCTGCACTGCTGTTCTCGTTGCCCATCTCAACTCTGATGTCCAGGATCACACAGCAATTAAAGAAAGATCACTGGAAGAAAAGAAAAAGCTCTTAATGTGCTGTAAAAAAAAAACCCCAAACCAAAATAAAACAAAAAAAAAAACCCTGGAAATTCTGAAGGGCTGCCATCTCAGCCACACAGCCAGCTGCCCCTCCTGACATTCAGCCTTACAATGATTCTAAGTCACAAACTGGGGGAAAAGAACTCTTAATGCTTTTATTTCCTCATGTCTCTCTGCTGTCTTCTGGAAAGACAGTCCTTGAAATTCAGCTTTGTTACTCTGGATTATCCCATGACATTTGAACATGCCAAAGAAAGACATTTTCCTTGCCAAAGTCACTTTGGGTGGACAGCCCATAGGAAAACCTTGCTGTTTTAACTGCATTCAAACCATTTTTATTACTTGAAATTCCTGGACCAAAATGTCTTCTCACATTGTCAGAACCGTGGTGTTAAACCTGAATATCACTGTAACAAAGAAGTTTCAATCAAAGCACTCAGAGAAAGAGTAAATGGATATTTTTTCCTGAACACTGGCATCATTCCCTGCTTTTCTTAGGCATTATTCTGTTACAATGTTGTGTTCTAAACACCTTTCTTTAACTTAAGAGGATCTGCCTACCATAATTACTATTGGTTTTATACTAGTTCAGTTCTAATTATTTAATTTCAAAAAAATCTATGAGCAGTTCTAGAGTTAAGTGTCTCTCCCAGGCATCGTTGATTTCTATATTTCTTTTTAAAAGGATACTCAATAGTAAAGGTCCACACCAGAGATTCACTTACAGACATTCTAGTCCTAGACATTTTATTTGGGGGCTCATGCATTGAAATTCATTGTATTTATTGTATTACTGAATATTGTATCAATATTATTATTGAATAAGGGAAAATTACACATTATTACAGTCTCTTCAGGTTTTTTTTTCCAAAGAATTTGGGATTTCTCTGCAATGTGTGTCAAGAAAAACTCCATTAAACTTAGGCTGTAAAAGGGAGATTTCACTTTAAATGCCAAGGAAACCAACCTTTTAAGGAATGTTGTTAGCTTATTACTACAGTGCATTTTTTAAAACTTGAAATATTATTTTTCTTCACAGGAGGCTTGTGGAGAGGGAAGTTTGGTGCTGTGCTCTTAAGCTGTGCTCTGTTTAAACTTGATTGTCTTCAGGGGATACAGCAGTGCTTGAACTTGCTCCTGTGGAAACCACTGGGGCCAGGATTGCACTTCCAGTGATTAATTAGCAGCGTGAGGTTTTATCTGCTGAGATTGCTGCCAAATCCTCTCCTGTTTCAAACAGTTTTAGAACTGTTTTAAAACAGTTCTGAGCTATGCTGAAAACTGGACATAACATTTACAAAATCACTGCTCCCCAAGTACGGAATACTCCATCGTGGAGTAATGTACACACACAAATCTTCCCAGGCCCAGCCCAGTGAAATGTTCCAACACAGCACATTAAGATTATAATATTTTAAGTGTGTATTGATATAATAAAGCGTTCTCACACTGTTAGGGCTGCTGACTAAGGTTTAAATGCACAGGAGGGAAAGAATAACTCCACTATAGCCATGTGCTTCCCCCAACAGCCAGCACAATTCCTCAAGAGTGAATATTGTGGCATTTCTGCTCCCCTGACCTGCTGAGCTTTTCTCTTCCCAGATCTTTTTCTGTCCCTACAGACATCATGTGAAAACACCTGAAAATTCAGCCTGTGCCCTCACAAGCACTTTCAGTAACAACATAAACTGGGGAATGGATGAAATCTCCCAAATCCCCATGGAGTTTTTAGTTAATTGGGGTGGGGTCTTGTATATCAATTGTGCAAAATGCAGATTTTGCTCTTCAAGTTCTTCAACAGATTAGCCAATGTATGTCATAATGTTGTCCTATTTATTTTAAAGTAAATTCACTCCAGTGCATAATATACTGTCAATATTTCTGCACCAGCTCAGCCATACTGACTGTTAAGGACAGCAGCTGCTAATAGAGGCCAAAGTTCTAATATTGAGTTGAAAGATAACAATATGTTTTTTACAGTTTTAAAATTAAAATGCACAGGAATCAAAGTAGAAAATGACAAGAGCACAGCAGAAGTGCCAGCTGTCAAAAATCTCCACTAACACGTCTTATCATATTGTCTACCCACTCTTTTCTTTCCCTAGAGCATGAAATTTCACAATTTTCACCCAATTCTCACATTACCATCTGCTTAATAATGAAGATAAGTGTCATAAATAGGAAATAAAGACATTATAGATTCTCCAATAATGAAACAAGCAATAATAATAATAAAGTGTGAATTACATTGCAGAGTGCTAAGATAATTTTTTAGATTACAGTGTTACTGTAATCCTTTTTACAAACATTATTTCTAAATCATTCAATGCACAAGCATTACTTAGGTTGCAAACTAGAAGTGCTTTATCATATGTATAGACTTTCAAATAAACATTACAAACATGCTAAAAATCCATCCATTAAATAAACATAGCTTAACCAAAAGATAATATTCATCATCTTTCTACAGGATCTTTCACAATTTACATGTCATTATTGAAATGATTTGAACGCTACATATCTCAGAAACAGCTCAGTGGTACCAAATTGGTCTGTGCAGCCTGCAGAGACTTTTGAGCTGCACAACTCCAAAGTCATTTTCTGGCATGGCTTTTTGAGCTGAACAAGAGGAAGCAAAGAAGAGGATGTTTAACGTTGCACTTACATTCCGGGATTCATCTGGCACCTTTGGCTTCACTGACGCTTTTAGAGCCTGTCTTCAAACCATTCCTTCCATCTTCACCTCACCAGTTTTCACCTGATTTTCCTCCTACTTCTCCTCAGACTCATGAAATGTAGGCTTTCTCTCCAGGACCCACCTTCATAACCTGCTCAACAACCAACTTGCCTCCACCCCAGGCGAGAGGGAAAACGAGTTACACCTCCTGAGCCCGGCCTCCCCCTGCTCCTGCCAGGCTGCTGAGCCTCTCTGCCTGCCAGAAACCCAGGTTTCCACAAAAGCAACCCCAGGGAACATCAATTTTGGGTCAAACATCTTTCACTTCTACCGTTTCTTGGCATGTGGTATAAGCAGTGCTTCTTGCAAAAAGTGGTTCAGTGAAACTGTGTCAATGACACACTGGAGTTATGTGTTGTTTTCAAGGGAAAATTAGCAATTGGGGGAAAGAAAAAAAAAATCTATTCTGCATTTTGTGTCCAGGTTTGTTTATGCGTTTAAGCTCATCTTTCATTTTCTCATATTACCCTTGAAAGCTGTCAGAAATACCTGCTAGCAAATGTTGATGTGCCTGTTCAGGTTATGGGGAAATCATTTCCCATTTAATCATCCTGAAGGGTGGAGACGTGACAAAAACCCTTTGAAATGTGATGTTGCAAGAAGTACTGGTTTATGGGCGAGCTAATTGTTATTATTAACCCTGATTGTCCATTCCAGCAATGCTTCCACAAAACAAGAAATGCTTCCACAAAGGGCTGCTCAGAAACACAGCTGGTAACCAAAGACAAGAGTATTTCTCATTAGTGGCAACTCCAAGGGATTAACGAGTTTCTGTGAACACCAGTGGTGCTTTTTGGGGCCACAAACCAAAGGAATGGTGCACTGTGGGTTTATTGCACCTCCAAGAGTGTGAGGCAGCATTGCTGAATGCAGCATGGAGAAGTCATACCTGACATGGCTAAAGGGCAGGATTTCATAGGGCAGCAATATGTTGTCTGCTGACTTTTGTTGCACAAAATCTTGGTCTGTAAACTCCTGACTTGGAAACATAAAGCCTGTTGTGAGCTGGAATGCACAGTTGCAAGATCAAGGGCTGAATGAATAGCCCTGCCTTTTAAATCTTTCTTTTTTTTATGAAGTTGGTGATTCAACATTCTCTGGTCTCCCCAGCCCAGATCAGAATCCAGTAAATCTGAAGTTCATAAACTCAAAATTTTAGTGTGTTCTTTCTTAAAACCCAAGAGGGGGGCATTGCACAATTGATTGTCTTATAGACAACAAATTATGCAATGTTTTCTGTTTAGGCTCTCTGCCATGAATTTAAGAGCAGGGATCTTGTGGGAGCTCAGGAAAGCACAAGCCTGGTAATACATCCTCACTTCTGCTAGCTGCATTACTTCCTCATCAAAACAAACCGAACTCACATTTGGGGCTATTCCATGTCTAAGCTAGGGCCAGAAAATGCCACAAAGTGAAAGTGAAGAAGCTGCCTTGCAAAACAATTGTCTGGCAGAAACTTTGGGGAAAAACAACCTTCAGTAATCTGTAGATGATGATTTCTGATTGTGTGTTTTTATCAACATGCATGCAAAGCAGAATCCCTCTGTTTGGCTGAGTTGTGTAAAGTTTGCAAAGCCACACAGGCAACTCCTGCACTGGTGCCAGAACTGTGAGCCCTGGTAAATGAGGGCAGTGACACCAACACAGCCACCTGTGCTCTGGCCTGTGAGCCCACAACAACCCTGACTGACAGCACTGCCACTGTAGCTTTGGGTCAGTTCCCTGACCCACTCTCATGTCCAAATTAGGATTCACTAATTCACTTCTACCCCAGCTATCCCAAGCAGCCCTTCTTGACTGCAAGCTGTTCCCACCTCTGCAGAGGCTGATCTCTTGCTCTGCTCCAGTCTGAAGTGTAAACCACCAGCTCTGAGAGAATTCCCCATACTCTGATGTCTCTATTTATTCTCTTTGAGTTTATGATGGAACTGGTGGGGGAAGAAGTACTCACATTGGGCTGCTTTGCTCTTGTTGCTGGAATTTCCCCTGTGGTTCCTCATCCACTCTTCATGCTCATCCAGGGAGAGATTGTCTTTTCTTGGTCAAAACAGGATTTAACACAGGAGGACTGGAAGACTTAAACTAGGGGAAAATACAGCTCAGACTTAAAGGTAAGCTTTGTAGTGGGTTAATAAGTTATTATTTCAGTAATATCCAAATAATTTGTCATGAGTGATCAAATTTAATCCAAGTACATACAGTATTGGGTACATCTACCAACCACATTACATAGCTATGTTAGTTTCTTGTATATTGAAGATATGCTACCTTAGGTATTTGTAGAAGACAATTTGGGTTGAGGTCATTTTACTTTATGGTACAAATACTGCCAATTTAAGACAAAATGTTTTATGTTCCTTACTTTCACATGATTGATGCTACATATAAAACATTGCAAAGTTCTGCTGAAGCACTGAGCATACTATTACACACCAGCTGTTCCCACAGGCAAGAGAAGAAAGGGAAGGTGTTCAGAATTTTACTCTTCTCCAGCCTTGATGTAATAGTGCAAAACCATTCCCAATTTCTGCATATTCCAACAATATCACAGAGATCTGCAAGAGCAACCACCCTACGACAGTCCTTTGTCTTGTGCTTTCTCACAAACTCTAGAAGAGCAAATATCAAGATCTGGGGGGGGGGGAAACCATAGCCCACCATGAGAATTAATAAACAAGTAATGATTTTCAAGTGCACAACTTGATGTGGGGAGGAGGTTGCTTGGTAACATCAGCAGCTGGAGCTGCTGTAAAGCCGTGATGTCGCTTGGCAACGCTTGGAAAGCTGAGCTGGATTTTTGGGAGAGTTGTGAAATTGTGTTTTCGTGCCCTTCCCCCCAAAAAACCAGAGACTGCCTATGGAGATCACATCACTGAGCCCATGTAGGACTCAGATTCAGAGGACAGCAGAGGATGCAGCCCAGCCTTGGCTGATGTGCCCCACTTCATGTACAAGTGTGAAAGAAAAGAAGCAGGGATGCTGAGTGCCTGCCACTAAGACATGAAAGTATGTTTTAAAAAACAGGTTATGAAAGCTAATAATTATTCTTCCCATTTCTGGCTTATTTTCAATCAGGATGATTGAAACCTGATTCAACCTGGCCTCGAAAAATCCAATTGATGACATACTTCGATTGCTTCTAATCAGCCCCATGTGGCACTTCAGGGCACTCCTGCATCTTTCAGATGTTTAAGTTATGTTTTATGGCACAAAAGTGCAGAAGAAGACACATATTTCTTTGGAGATTAATGGATTTGCCCAAGGTTAAAAAGCTGGCCAAGTGGCAGAACTAGGATGTCAGCACTGGCTTCCTCAGCGTGCTGCAGTTACCAGACTCTGCTGGAATTTGAGTTAATGTTATTGGAACCTCCATCAGGAGGTGCCTTTCCTAAGGAAACATGGGGGTGCTAAATAATTTTGGTTTACTTTCCATCTAGTAATATTTACCCAGCTGAAAAAAGAAAGTCTATCATTTCAGCTCTTAACAGAACTTTCCTAATACTATATAGTTTCAAGCAATAGTAAATAAAAGTGATTATGGGAATCTTAAGTGTGATTCTGTTGTATTCTACTTATCCCCTAACTGCCTCTCTGGAAAACATGGGTCTCAGATAATTTTGTGTTTTATCTGCAAGTCCCATGAGGATGTCATGGCCACCTCAGGGTGCCTAAAATGGTGCTCAGTGCCTACATCTGTGGATCTCAATAATCTTTCCCTTGTGCATTGAGCATTAAATGTTTTCAGGTCACGTACATTCCCTTCTGCTGCTCTGGTTGCAGATGTCAAAAGTACTGCATAGGGCTTAGTCCTTAAAGTGATGCCAAAAGTGTTTCATAAAATATATATGATCCAAATAAGAATATCCAAGTATTGGAATGTTTCTCTTTCCAAACCACATTTATACCAGCAGTTTTTCAGCAGATTCCATATGCAGCACTTCAGTCAGTGGGGAGGCTGTGGATGCAGACAAAACACAGCTCTGTGCACTCTCTCTCCATGCCCACATGCACATTCCAGCCATGGAGAGCTGCACACAGATTCCTATTTAAGTTTTGAACACCACCAGCTGATAGGGCTTGGGAGCTTTAGAGGAGGCTGACCTGCATAACTCACCTGGTCAGTCTGTGCCTATCATTGTGCAGGACTGCGAGATATTTCCTTATTATTGCTGCTGGGCTTTTATAAACAGCTAATTATGATTTATTAACAATATCTCCCCAACACTTGCATTATGAGACATATATGACTGTATAAATCAGGTCCATAGCCAACCTGACAAGTTTTACATGTGTTTTCACACTCTAAATGCAAACAGTCATTCAAAGTGAGGAATTTCTGTTCCTAAATCTCCCAATTTCTGTTCCTAAATCTTCTCCCTAAAGCTGAGAAGAACATGTCCTGTGACTTGGGGCAAAATTCTGGAAGTAGTGGTGGGAGGTCTGATGTGAGGGGAGGATTTTTAGAACCTGCTCTCTGCTCCTCAAACTGGTCTGCCTGCTCTGGTGTCCAGTCTCAGCACTGGGAATGGTGGGATACGACTCCGAGAGATAAAAATCCACATTATGTGCAGCAGAGGAAGAAACGAGGTGGGGATCAGTTGGTTTAACAGGTCTAGAGGCAAGGATGAATAATTTCTTTCACAGAATTCACAGAATCTCTGGGTTGGAAGAAACCTCCAAGATCATGGAGTCCAGCCCAGCCCCAACAGCTCAACTCAACCCTGGCACCCAGTGCCACATCCAGGCTTTGTTAAACACACCCAGGGATGGGGACTCCAGCACCTCCCTGGGCAGCCATTCCAGAACTTTATCACCCTTTCTGTGAAAAACTTTTTCCTGCTATCCAGCCTGTATTTCCCTTGAGGCTGAGTGCTCTGGTTGTGTCAGTGCTGCTGGAGAAAGAGCCCAGCCCCAGCTGAGCACAGGCCCCTTTCAGGAGCTGTGAGAGCGATGAGGGCAGCCCTGAGTCTCCTTTCCTCCAGGCTGAGCACCCCCAGCTCCCTCAGGGGCTCCTCACAGGGTTTGTGTTCCAAGCCCCTTCTTGCCTCTTTTCAGGTCCTTCCTCCTTCAAATTATTTTTCTTGCTTTCCCTTCTGAGTTTACCTTCTGTTTCTTCTGTTCATGCATTCCCTTTTTTCCCCTCCCTTTCTCCACGAGACTGAGTGGAAAGACAAGGCAGAGCAGAGTTGCCACAGGCACTGGTTTTCTGAGAGCTGATGGGAAGGCAGGGAAGAGGCAGATCAGGGACAGGGGCCTCCTTCCTGCTTGTTCTGCTTTAGCTCTGGGGTCTGAACCAGCTGCCAGCACCTGTCTCTCCCTACTGTGGATGGCAGCAGTATTTAATCTCCCACTTTCCTGGCCTGAAGTGTGTGTCAGGCTTGGCAGGTTGCAGCTGCTTTCTGGGCTTTGTGCTCACACACCCTCCATGCCCACACAAACATCCCAGGAGAGGAGAACTCTTCTCGGGCTCCTGGAAAGCCTCCAGCACTCAGACACTCTCCTCAGGATGTTTATTGGTTTTCTTTCTGCTGACACAACACAGGTACATAGCCACCTACCACACAGTCACACATATATACACATGCATATATGAAATATTCCATATATATAAATGCAGATATTTTGTGCAGATTATATCCTTAATCCTCAGTTAGAGGCCATGGAGCCTGATGCTGTTTTTAATAATTTCATGATAGCCATTCGATCACTGAGTGAGAATAAATTAGATAAAAACTCAGCTATTTAATGTTTTGCAGTTGTCAATACTCTTGCTCCAGAAATGCTGTGTTTTGTCAGTAGTGAGAGCAGGCTGTGAAAATAAACCTCTCTGGAGAGCTGCACACCAAGACAAGTTGTTAATGGCCAGACAGGGGTTAGATTTCATATTCTAGTCCAAGCAAGTGTATTAGGTTTTTGCAGGACTAACTCTGGGAACTGAGTCACTGACCTCTGAAATTGAAGTCAAGATAGTGCTCATGAGTTGTTTACAAAGACTCCCGAGTTTCGATGAAAAAATATTTACTTTGAAACTAAATTTGTTGAGTTTCTTCAGTCTTCTGCACCTTGAAAAAGTTAGATTAAGTAAACACAACACCTAGGTGTACTCTGAGCATTTAGTTGGATTACTGTGCAAGTTCCTCACCAATTCACAAAGCAGGAGAATGCTGCTGACATTTTAGAAAAGCAGAAATTGAGGCACAGGGGAGTTGAGTGATCAGGCTGTTAATATGTTGTGTAATCCTGAGCTAGGCAGGAAAGCACAGCTGGTGTTCAGCCCTCAGAATCATGATACAGAATGAAGATGATTATTGGTTTGATGTGGCGTGACTGTTCTAAAAGAAGAGATTTTATTTGACTTTTATTTGATTTTATTTTATGGAATATTCCCTGGATTATGGACTTTTCTAAGTATGATCTAACCCTACACAAAAAGACTCCATCAGATTTCAAGGCTAATCAGGACCAAAATGTTTCCTCAGGTTTATTTGTAAGGTCATGAGAACAGTTTTGTGCAGAGTAACATCATCCATAAATTAAAAAAAAAAAAAACAAAACAAAACAACAACCCAGCATTAAGGCTAAAATAAATTTATGTGCTTTTTTCCAAAGGATAATAATTGCATACTAATAAGAATTCTTCCTTACAGACATTACAATAGTTTCATACCTGTTAACATGTTAAAAGTAATGTAATGAATTAATGTTTATGCTATAAACATAATTATATATAAATTATAAATTATGAACCTATTTTCCTATAAACCTAAAAATTATAAACCTACTTTCCCCCGATTCCTTTGATTCAACTAAGCAGAATTGCAAAACAAGATTGAGAGGAGTCAGTAACAGCCAGTCTTCCATGTATTTATAATGCCCTGGTGACAACAAATGGTGCCTGAGCTGCATTATCCCCCTCCAGACCAGGTTTGATGTTTGCCTTTGTGGCAGTGGCTTTTTTAGAAGATGATCTAATGCTGTGCTGGTGGGAAGTGGTCCTGGTGATCCCTGGTGGTTGGTGGAGATAAAGTTACCTAAGCTGCTCACTGTTGTTACATATGGCACAACTCTTCATCCTCCTGACAGACCTAAACCTAATCAGCTTCACCTAATGACAGATTTAAACTCTTATAACTTATTGCCTTCCCCCAGCTGGGTCTCCACTATTTATATTCATGTTCTCATTTTCCACTCATTTTCCACAATATCCAGTTTCAGAAGTTCACTCTTAATTTACAGGTGTATTTTTTCATTGGCATTTCATCATCATTAAGGAATATGCCAGTTGCAGGCTTCACAGTACCTCAACTCAATCTCAGGTTTGGTTTGGGGAGGGTTCCCTGGAGACCAGGCTCACAAAATAGTTGTTATACATAATTATGCACTACACTGGCACTTTTAAGCAGGGATTATAACCTTGAATATATAAAAATTCTACTTTAAAGAGGAATCCATGACAGCATGCAGGCAACTAAGTATACCAGTCACCAGTACCAAAACATGCATATTAAGCATATTTCAAGCCAGTGGAATGAGCACAAAATAAGGCCTACAATTGTTTGTCCAGTTTAAAGTTCATGTGAATACAGATTTAGGTTTCTTCTAGTACCCAAATGTGAGTCTTTTGCCCTTGTTTGAGAAAACTCTTCAAGACTACTTGGTGAACTCCTATGCATCTGGAAAGGAGTAATATTCTTCTCTGAAAAGTCTGATAGCCCACAGATTGACTCTTCAAAACTCTTCATACATAAGAACAGAACTTGCCACAAAATGATAATATGAGACTGTACAATATATTAGTGCAAAGGGATCAAGTATAATTTTTGAAACTCTTGAGATCTTTTTGCCAGCAGAAATGGTTTAATAGTGCCACAATTGAAATCTTTGTTCTGGGCTGGTGAGTCTTCATGCAGGAACTAAATATTGCATATAAGGACAATTAAGAAATGTTAAGCCTTGTTTATTAGAATTCAAGAATATTTCCATGATCAATGCTCCTGACACATTTCACCCCTTGGTGTGAGCATTGTGTGATTTAAGAGTCTACCAAAGAAACTGAAAAAAAAGCCCCCACTTTATGTAGGCCGTGAATTTAAACCTCCTGCCCCTTGCATCATGCAGAGATTTTCATATGGGTTCAATAAAACTGTGCAATGCTCCAAAAGTGTGGCTAAAATCAGGTCTTTCTCATCAAGAAAGTGGTTAAGTGTAATTTTCAGTTTACAGTTGCAAGTTGCATGGAAACTGTGAGTAACAGCAAAAAGTAAAAAGTAGGCATGCAGCTGGGCACAAGAGATTCTAATAATGACTGTATTTTCAAGAGTGTCAATATGCTGCAGATATAAAACACAGACACAGAAAAACAGACAACAGATCCCACTGCTGTTAGAACTGACAGCTTTGCATAATGGAACACACACATCCCCCTGAAGTGCTGGAGAATAAAAACACACATTAAAATATGGGCAGATGAGGTCAAAACCTGCAGATTTATGAAGCTGTGCTGTGAAAACTGGGATTTTGATACTCATGAACAGCTTCTTTGTCCCCCCCTTCCCTTACTGCAGCAGTCGTGTTTCTGCCTTCAACAAGGAGTTGCTTATGATGTCAGTTTGTCAACATCAAAAATCGTTGGTGCTTCAAAAGATCTAGGAGGATCCTCTCTGCCTTTTTTGGAGAGTTTGTGAAAATCTGACAGTGAACCCTCAGTGCACAGAAATGGTGCTGTTTGGCTGACACTTCACAGAGTCACAGAAAATAGAGCTGAGGAACAAATCCTTCCCTATTTTAGCATCTCCCCAAAAGAGGTATTTTTTACACATTTTGGGAATGGGACAAAATGTTCTGAAATAATATTTACCAAAGAATTCCTTTGTCTCAGTTTGTCAGTTCCTCAGATCTATTCTGCAGAAACATCTATAGTGTTGGTTCACTGATAAAGTTTTCTGGTTTATTTCATTGTTTCTAGGGAGATTATCTCATCATCCTGCTTTCTTACTCACAATTCTGCTGCTCATGTTCCCTTCTAAAATATTCCTGTAGAAAATATGACAGCTGTTCATATCAAAACAAAAATATTAGCACTATATTAATCACAGTATGTTTTGGTAGCAGGAAAAAACTGTTTTCATCCAGTCAGGTTGCCATGAACCAGCAAATCTTTTCTGATTACTTATACTCAGAAAAGCAGATTTCATCGAGGTAATAAAATAAATCATTCTTACCTTATATTTATGCACAGACCCATTAAAGTCCTACCAAGTTCCCTGCAGCACACTACTGTTTACACATGAAGCAAATAAATATAAATATCTGAATCCATTTGCAGGGACTCAGAGCTGGCTGAAGCTTGGGTTTGACCAAGAATAAAGAGGGCTGGTTGGATCTTATGCTTGCTGGGAAAGCAGGGAAGTAAATGACTCTGTCAAGTCCTAACTAGCATTTAATGACAAATTTGATTTGGCAAGAAGATATAGTTCAGTATTTTGTCAAGCTTGCTGAGGCTTGTATATTCTGTATATGGATCTTGACCAACTGCTGTATTTTCATAGGATCCTGCATTAAAGAACTTCTAATGAAAACATACAAAACTTCAATCAAACCGCGTTTCACCATGCGATTTTTAGTACTTAGAAAAGGATTATGTCAAGAAAAAGAGAAACTATAATCTCTGATGGCTCAGCTCTTATCCTGGCTGTCAGAAGTGCAGCTCTTCAAACCATTAGTTTCTGCAATTAAATGTGGAATCAATTAACTGCACTTAAGCCATCCATTTAGCATTAAGCCTAGATCATAGAAGTAGGGTAAAATGTTACTCTTTTCAGACTAGTTATGGACTTTACTGATAAAACTCCAACTATAATGTAACTCAGGTCAGCTCAGATTGGCTTTTCCCCAGACTGGGTTGCTTCCCACAGCAATGCTGTCACAATGTTACAATGCTGGATGAAAACACTCACTAGGAAATTCATGCATGTGCAAAGTGCCCTCTGATCTCCTTGGGCCAGGACACCCAAGCCTGTCATTGTCACAGGACTCTGCCTTAGAGATGGGAAAATGACTGGATGTGATGCAGATGCAGATGGAGATGTCATGTTACTTAGAACTAAGCCTAAGATCATCCACCTATAGGACCATCTGCCTTTTCTGGTCAACTACCATCATTTTTCCTGTCCAAAATCCTTATAAAATAAGATTTATACGTTCTAAGTATCAGCATTGAATTAAAATTTGAATCTACAAGGAAAACATTTTGACATGAAGGGATGCATTTTTTTAACTCCTACATGTATATTGGAGGATTCTAATCCATCTTTTGGGCTGTGTAAAGGGAAAAAAGTCTGCTCCTAAGTTATTAGCAGCTTGATCTTGAATAGTTGAATCACGAGGACAAAATTCAAGCTATAAACACTCTATTTTTAAGGTAAGATCAGATTTTGTGGAAAATACCTGCTTTATAATACAGACAGAAGCATGCCTGCCATTGTCATCCTTTGCCTGTCAATAAGATTGTTAGTTTTGCCTGAAGATAAACCCATTTTTTAAAGCTTGGAAAACAGTTTCCAAAACATTATGATAATATAAACCCTGCTCAGTAATAAAATTCTGAAATAACTGAAGTGGCCACAGACTTACCCATTGACAACAGATTTCAATGTCATGTCATCAACGTTAAAAACAGTAACAATTAAATTTTTGCTCATCTTATTTTGATTTAATTGGTTCTCCTTAGTGGGTAAGACTGAAACTGACTTCAACTACCTGAAGATCTATAAGTTTTGGGTCACCAGAGGCAATATTGTACCTACAGCTGCTCAGTGTTGTGTTTTACAGCCTGAAACAAACTCTGCTATGCATGAAAGACAAAACATCGTAGACAGTTCCCACTTAAGAACATCATCAAACATCTGCATAATCTGTCTAGTGAGCAGCCAGCTCATTTCATCCTTGAAATTCTGCATGAGAAACACACATTCTTGTTGTTACATGGCAACTTCAAAACAACAAGCAATCCTTTTTGACACAAACCCTCAGAACTGTTTCTGCAAAAAAGAAGAACAAGTGGAAGAGAGCCACATTTAACAACTCCAGCATTTGCAAATAGTTATGACAGTCTGTAATGTTGTAACTTGTTTTTAAAACAGCTATTTTAGGACATGCACATTTAATGATTAGTCTCTTGGTCTTAGAGAGATACTGACTAAACAAGACATCATCCTGTAGACACACTATATAGGGTATGGGATTGTAAAACGAGTTATACAAGAGATCATGAAACTATAGAACCTCAAAGGAGACACTCTTTTTTTCTGGTACAGAGAAAAAAAAATTCTTTTACTTGTCAGACACTCCCTTTGCCTTTTTGTAATGTCTAAAACATAATTAGTAAACTGTTTTGAGTCTAGACATTTTTAAATTTAAAGAACTAATAAAAAATTACTTACCCAATTTTCCTCTAGACTAAAAATGAAAATGCACAGCTCTGTCCCTGATTTTTATAACCTTCTGCACTCCTTCCCTCCTGGCTGGTGTGTGGATCCCCTTTCTCCCTGGATCACATGAAAGTGTTCTATTAATGTGAATTGGCTGATGTTTGAGAACACTATGCTGGAGAGCTATGAGTGTAAGGAATCTGACCCAGGGAGCTGTGGGGCTATGACACATCACTTCTGCACAGGAATTCTCAGTTGCTGGATGGGAATGACAAGGGACAGGTCCTGTTCACTGGGTGCAGCACGTTGGCACCGTGTTGTTGTTGTTGTTGTTGTTGGGATATGGATTTTTTTTAATGCAGGGAGACAAGTTCCATGTTAAACCAATGTAACTGGGATTCTACCAGTTCTATCTGGCTTTTTACTCCAGCACTGTAACTTCCAAGTATCAGGCTGTCCCTTTCACCCGACCTCACAAGCAAAGGTTGGGAAAAGTGATCAATTTAGCACGTGATAAATGTAAATAACAACAGCACTGCTGAAAGTGACAGCTGCCCGAAGGAAACCACTGCAAGGCAGCACTGCTCTGCATATTTCTAAGGAATGCCTTGCTGGAGCTCAGGATAAACACTGAAAGCCTAGGAATGCTAGCAGATTACCTGGCAGGATGGAGAGAAGGAAAAAGAAATCTTCTGCCCCCGTTGCATTCTTCATCCCTGTGCCTGAGTTCAGTTTTCCCTTGCCCACATGGGCAGGAGAGAGGGAATGCAGCTTTGTCTGTTCCCTTGTGGGATAAGATGGAGCTTTCAGCACTGCTTTGCACGGGGTGGTTGGAGTTGGAGTGTGAGATGTGTGAGCTTTCCAGGGAACCAGCCCCTGCCACCTCAGCACAGAGCTGCCTCAAGCATAAACCCCCAAAGCACATGGCACTGCAATGGGAAACCCACACCAATCACAGAAATGTCCTTTAAGTAGAGCATGTTTTCACTTACATGGTACTTTTATAAATCCTCCCTTGGAATACACTGCTCCAAAAAGGAAAAAAAAACGTTTTTTCTAATAGGCTGGGAGTTACAGGCTTTTAAACTCATAAATATAAACATATCCACATCAGCACAAGATATGATATGCTGGGATAGGATTAAACCTATCCCAGAAGTTCTTAGGCTTAAGTCAGTTGTTTGCATGGTATTGGCAAGGTCTAAGAGGTGATAATTTCTACAGATTGCTATAAGAAATAGTGAATTTATGAATTTTCTGTGAATACAGAAATGATTAGCACATTAAAATTTTTATGTCCAAAAAATTGCTGTGCAGTTATGCAAAATATGTGCACAAATCTTTATAACACTTATTGGCTTTCTGCTTTTGCAAAAATCTGACATTGTTCCACATTTGCTTTTAATTTGTTTATTCCTCCATTCAAGATGTTCTGAATGGACCACCAAGGCTGCAGCAGTCTGGCTGTTCTCCACTCTGAGGTACCACTGATATATGTATATATTTCCTACTCCTTCTTGCAAAGATTACTTTTATTTTATTGTACTTTATTTTATTTTATTTTATTTTATTTTATTTTATTTTATTTTATTTTATTTTATTTTATTTTATTTTATTTTATTTTTCTACACTGCTGTTTGATTGTAGGGAAAAAGTGGAAGGTTTTCAGCATTTTGGCCTCCAGCAGCATGACTTCCACATGTTGTTATAGTAGCAACCTGGTGTCAGTTTTTCACTTAATGAAACCTTCCAAGTCCATAAAAAGAAAGGGTTCCTGGTGCCAATGAGGGATTGATCCTAACAGGATTTTTTCCTTGACATCTCAGCAAACTGGGACCTTTTTTTTTTCACAGTTCTATTAATAATTGTTCTTTTGTATGTCTCTGAAAATACCTCTTTAGACTGGCACAATGTCTATGGTGATGTGATGGGCTGTAACCTAATCCACACTGCTGAGGGAATATCTGGTGCCAGATTTTCACCTCCCACAGGATTATCTGTAAATACAGCAATAAAAGCTGCTGCAAGAATCAAGTATACTAATTCACACTTCTGCATTACTAAAACAATTTTTTTTCATTAGCTACACTCATTAAAAGAGTTTTCCCTCATCTGTGTTTGCTTGCAGAGCTGGCAGCTGAATGCCAAATATTTCAGATGTTTTATTTCTGATGTTTTCAATCCTGTGCTGCCATGTTTTTAGACAACTAATTTCTTGCTTTATCTCTTCATCCTGAACAGGAGCACTTATTTTGGTGTATTCAAGGGAAACGAAAAAAGGTTTATGCTTTAAAATCATAAGCAACACTCCTGGGCAGTGACTAAAAGGTCTCATTTAAAGACAAATCTTTTTCCATTAATGGCTGGGAACATCTGCTAGCAAATCAGTGATGCTCACATCAGGAGGCCAATTTCCAGAACTGGACAAGTGAATACATTTGACAGTGAAGTGAAATAGTGCTAGATCCACATTTTAGGGGCTCTAGATAAGGGCACCATTGTGCTGGGCAGTTCCCAAGCTGAAGTGCACTGGGAATCCCTCTTGTAATTCACTGCTCAGCCCCATAAAAAAACACTTTATTGCTCTATATGTGGTGACAATGGAAACTGACCTTTCCTTGCTGAAATACGGTATCTGTATGATACTGAAAATTGTACAATTTTACATAGAATTCCGTTGGAGATCTGCTGCTAAATGCCAGAAACTCTACATTCATTTCTGCTCCCTGAGAGGAGCAAAAGAGGGAATGATGAAAACTGCACACAATGAAACTCTCCTGCTAGATCTGAAATGTTTATTTTAGGATTCCTCTATGTGTCTCTTCTCACTTCAATGAGAACAGGGTTTTATGTATATGCATGAATGAGAACTGAATGAACATCAGACAAAAAATAGTCTGGGTGTGTGAAGACAACTGGAAAATCTTGCAGTTAGCTGCATGTAGGACACTTTTTTCACTTACTATTTTCACTGTTGACAGTAACAATTGACATATATACACACTAATAGCTAGGAAAGCACAGATCTGATCATCCGGACAAGCAAAACAAAAACTCAGGGCAATATATTGCAGTGTTTTGGAATGTTGAGTTTTTATTAAGCATAGTGAGATGACAGTAAGAAAGCGTAATTCACATTTGCTAAGCATGTATTTGCATCCTGAGTATTTTTTACCATGTGTTTATGTACTGCAGTGTACAATGGGCCCTGGTCTTGTTTGGATCCTCTCTTTAGCCTTTCTGTGTCAGCATCTGAAAGCAAATTACTCATATTGAATTTGCAATGCAAATTTGACAGCACTCTACAAGTCACACAAAGAATAGAAAATAGTTCAAGAGCTCAAATATGATTTATTAATATTAAACTGAAGTATTACATATTTTAAACATATATTTTGAAAAGTAGCTTGTGCATACTTGCAGTCTGTAGTCCAGCTGAAGTACTGGTTTGGGCAAACTGAAATAGATCCATGTCTATATACTGAGTCAAGCTGATCTATGAAGATATTAAAGAAAATACTTCCAAAATACTTTCAAACCTCTACCACAACAATTAGAACAACATAATAGTATTAATCAACAATGAAGGGCTAAGTGTTATGATTTCCATTCTGCAGGGACCAGCAGGACCAGGAAATTGATGATCCCTCTGTTCTCAGCATTGTACCTCAAGTGGTACATTCAGAGTTGGGCCCTTCACTATAGGAAGGACATGGAGGTGCTGGAGAGTTTCCAGAGAGCTCTTCTGAGGAATGAATGGCTGAGGGAGCTGGGAGTTTTTAAGCTCAAGAAAAGGATGCTCAGGGGGCCTTCATCGCTGTCCTCATTGGTGATCTGGAGGACGGTGCGGCGAGGTGGGACCGGTCTCTGCTGGGCCTGCAGTGAGACAACCAGAGGAAATGGCTTTAAACTGAGACAGGGGACATTCAGATTAGATATCAGAAAATTTGTTTTCACGGTTTAGGTACTTAGGCATTAGGAATAGGCTCCCAGGGAGGTGGTGGAGTCACCATCCCTGCGGGTGTTCAGGAGGAGCTGGGTGACGTGCTTTAGGGGTTATAGTGCAGTGCTGGGTGGGCAGCTGGACTGGATGATCTCGAAGGTCACTTCCAACCCTGATAATTCCACGATTCTAACTAGCTGGTCCTTAAAGTCCCTTCCGACCCAAACCATTCTACGGCCCAGTCATTTATTTCATCTGCCAGAGCACAGATCCCTGCTCAGGGACGAGCGCAGGCGTTTCCACGGATTCATCCCTGTATGAGAGGCGCTGGAACAAGCGCAGCGCTCCTTTCCCTGTCGCTTCCCCTCGCTCCCCTCAGAAGTTGCTTCCTTTCCCTCTCGCTTCCCCTCGCTCCCCTCAGAGCTGGCTGTCCCCGCCTCCTTCCTCACGGCCCGCGGCTCTCCGCGCCCGTAGCGCCCTCCCGAGGCGGCGGCGGAGCCGCGCCCGCAGCGGAGCGGCCTCTGCGGCCCCGCCCGCGCCCGGCTTCATGCACCGCCAGCCGCCACTCACAGCGCCCGGCCCCGGGCAGCGCCCGGAACTCCGGGGAAGGAAGTAGATTGCAAAGGAGCGCTGTGGGATCGGTAACCGCCCCTGCGGCCAGGCAGAAAGGCCGAACCCTGTTTGCTGGGGAAGAGGCCGCGCAGAACCGGGGCGGCAAACAGCGCCAAGATGGAAGATCGCGATCTGAGCGGAGCGGCTCAGCGGTCACCGGCGGCGCCCGCAGACCCTTCCACCAAGACCCTCTGAGGCGAACTGCGCAGGCTCGACTCGGTACGTGCATCCCGGGAAGCACGGCAGGCACGCGGGCCGGCGTCATCCCGGTGGCATCCCGCGGTTCCCGGTGACAGCTCCGCGGCCGCCATGTCGCACACCGGCAGCAGCGGCGACTCCTCGCCGGACTCGCGCCGCCGCCGCTCGCGCCGGCCACACGCGCAGGATGAGGACACGGCCGAGGCGGAGGCGGCGGGCGAGAGGCTCCGGCAGCTCAACATCGGCGAGGGCGACGACAGGGAGCACAACAGGATGATCCGCAGCCAGTATCGGGAGCTCATCTCCACCGTGCAGCGTAAGGAGGCGGCGGGGGCAGCGCCGGGGCGGTCCGGGCTGGCGGCCGGGGGGGCTTCCGTGGCTGGCGGCCGCTCCCGCGCGTGTGGGGAAACGCCTGGGCGAGGGAGCGTTCCTGGCAACTCCGGTCTCTCGGGCTAACGATGCTCTGGGTTTGGACTTAGATCGAAATTTGACTCCCAAGGAAGCAGGGAATCGCAAATCATGGATTGGCTGGAAAGGACCTTACGGGTATTCTCGTTCCAGCCGTAGCAACGACATCTTCCACTGCCCCAGAGGCTGCTCCAAGCCCTGTCCAACCTGGCCTTGGGCACTTCCAAGGATGCAAGGGCAGCCACAGATTCTCTGGGCACCCTGTGGAGACACTTCCTGTATCTAAAGGTTCTCCAGTGTGAGGCCATTCCCCCGGTCCTGTGCCAAGTCCCTCTCCTGCATCCCCTGGGATAGGTTACGAGGGATTCAGCTGCACTAACACACATGTGGTGCCTGCGCTGGTGCAGGAGAACTTTAGAGATGCGGTGAAATCCCTTAATTTCACTTTTGTGATGTCTGAGCTTTAGTTTGAAACTGTAGGTATCATTATGTGCCTGGACCAGAAAGTTATTCCTGGGACTCCCAAAAAATGCTATGTAGTTTTTAGCATTTCTCCAGACAGGTGTGTGAGTCCCTCTCCTATGTGCATTTGAGTGAGCTGTGCTGTTTTCCTTACAAAAATGTGGCCATGGTTGTGTCAGTAGCGCTGCCAAGTTCAGGCAACACCTGGGATTAGTTGTTTAGTAAATAGCTGATAAATTTGTTCAGTTGTTTTACAGGAGGCTACAGTGCAGTTTATGGGTGATCAGCCTGTTTATAGAAGTGACCTTTATGCATACAGTTTTAGGGACTGGTTAGCTTCTTTCTTGGAAATTCCACTAATTTCCCCAAGTCAAGCCTGTTTTGCCAGTGAGGTAACTGTTGAGTGATCTCTCCCTTATCTAGACCCATGAGCTTTTTGTTCTCTTTTCTCTCCTTGGCCCAATTAAGGAGTGAGGAAGCTTTGGTGGGCACCTGGCCTCCGGTCAGCATCAAACAAGCGCAGTGTTTCTCACTGCTTCTATGTTTAAGTAATTCAGGGTTTCCTTTGTGTCTTTTCCCACAGAAAATCGAGAATCCATGCTAAATTCAAAAAGCAACAGGCTGACAGAAGCTTTGGAAGAAGCCAATAGACTTTTTGATGGAGGTAAAACAAATTCTGTGGTCTTTCATTGATGTGTTTGGCCAAGTGTGAGGCAATGATGCCTTACAAACAAAAGAGGGCAAGAGTGAGGTCCAAGTACTCAATCAGAATTTTTATATAAGTTAAAATAGATATGTTAAGTTGAAGATTGGTTGAGTAAGTTGATGTGAGAAAATAAATGTCATTACAGTTTATTTGCTCTTAGAAATAACTCCTTGCTTTATTTTGATTCACTGGAACAGTGTATATGAGTAATGCACATAAAAGATAGCAGTGTAGAGGGGTTCATTTCACTTGGAATGGTGGAAAACATGTCAGTGAAAAATGGATTTGTTGTTCAAGATCATCTGTTACTTTTCCATGGTTTGTCATTCTTTCCCTTTTTTAAATATAAATATTGTTATGAGGATTATGTGTATTAGAGGTCATTGCAATAAAAGGATTTCCAAAGCACTAAAGCCTGGATAGTCCCTGTGCTGAATCTGATAATTCTATTTGTGACAATTTCATATTAATCACCATAAAATCCTTTCTGTAACAGTTTGCCGGGCACGAGAAGCTGCACTGGATGCCCAGTTCCTTGTCATAGCATCCAATATAGGAAAGGAGAAGGCCAATGAGTTACACTCAGAGATGTCAGCATTTGATTCAACAGCATTTGCAGAAGACTTGGTAAGTTCCAGGCTCTGAATTGGCCAACATTTCTGCTGGAGGTTTGTCCTGTACCATAAAGCCTCAGATTGTCGGGCAGTACTTGGCAGTTCTGGTGGAATTTAATGCTCTTCCTATCAATTTTTTTGATAAACTCTCTGGTGACTGTTGTTGTCTTAAACTATCTATTAAGCACTTGCAATAGGGGAAAATCTGACTTTAAATGCAAACACCACCCCCATTATTGCACTGCTGCTGCTTTATCGTGGTTCTGTCAGTTTGTGTTCTTAAAGTCTTCTGCTGTTTTTTCAGTCATTCTTCTGTAGTTTCTCAGTAACTAAGTAGTTTCTTTATCATGTCCACTGGTTTCTATGTTTTTGGATAGAGTTCTTGAGGCCCTGTGTCACTGACATGAAATGGGACTTTGGGAGACTTGAATGCTTTCAGACTGTTTGTCTCTTTGTACTGAGGGGAAGAGTTGGATTAGAACAGCTTTTAACCAGGCTGTTGGCTTCTTTGCTCATTGAAAATGCTTCCTTATGTTACAGCAGATCAACAAGGAATCATGAGTGCTTGCTTAAGTCTATAAAAAACATAAAGTTCAATTAAAAATTTTTCCTGGGTTAGTGTGCAGTGGTGGATGCAGGGATAGGCCAGATAAGGTCTGTGATATTTGAGGGGCTGGGCTTCCTGCAAGTGTGTGGTGTTCAAAAACTGTGAGACATCTGAGCTCTGAAATGCAATATGAGTAAT